>NC_044050.1:585785-885785 GCF_902167405.1 Gadus morhua | reverse complement strand
GATTAGTGTAGATTTTAACTTTAAAAAAATAAGAGTAGGGAAAGTAATTTCGATCCTTCTGTTCCTGGTAGAGAAAATGTGCTGATCTGTTCATTGTAGGTCATCCAACCCTACATTACTGGCCTGGAGACAGAACTGAAAAGGAGGTTCCAGGAGCTGGACATCCTAGGAGCCTTTCAAGTCCTGCCCTCCCTGACAATATGTGCATTGCATTCATTATTTTAGTTAGTTGCCTTGTTGTACCTAGTAGCATATTGTTACTATTTATTTTATTTTTCCTAAAAAAGTTAAATATTGGTTCAGGTAGATCTTTAGATAATTTGTACTTGAAATAAAAACCTCCAGCTTTAGTTGTCTGTTGCAATTCATTCCTTGAATGTCACAGAATCAAAAGTTCTGGTAAAAACTAAACCCGTGCGCTGACGCCGCCGCGTCGCCGTGCCGCGCCGCCCGCCCTAACCCCCCCCCCACCCACCCCCGCACCACACATTGGTCCTTGGTCTGTGGGAAACACTGAACGGTTATGATTTACTAACCGGTTACACGTGTACACGTGTACCCGGTCACACCCCTAATAGACGCGTATCGGGCGAAATTTTTGCGAGAGAAAACGGCCGACAAGTTTTGTTTTTGTCGCGCCACACTTTCGCCGTGCACAGGCGAGAGCGTTCACGAGAATTTGTCGCGCGAAAAATTCGCTGGAGTTCAAATATTTGAACTTTGACCCGAATTTCGCGTGATGACAGCCAATCAGCGTTCAACAGCATGGCCACTGAGTCACATGTGTAACGTAACAGCCAATCAGCGTTCAACCGTCAAACTTAAGTGCAGTGCAGTCCGGGGTGAACTGCAGCATGGAGGAGAAAGTGAATGTTGCCGTTTGCGTCTCCCAGAGCTCTATATATAATATAATATTTGTATGCATAATATCACGGCCAAAAGCTCTGTGCGCCTCCGGATGGCCGTAGAGTCGCTTGCCAACCTTTTTTATTTTATCACTTGTGATAGGGTGACCAGATGTCCCGGTTTTGCCGGGACAGTCCCAATTTTGAGTTGCGTATTAGGGATTGGCATTCGATTAAGTTGTCTTAGTCGATCTTCGGGAGAATTAACGATCAATTCGTCGATTAATCGTTAATATTTTACATTAAAATTTAAAAAATTAATTATATTCAAAATGAAATGAAAATACAAATGCAGCGTGTTTTCCTCATTGGGATCTTTATTATTAGATGAACAACTCAGTTAAACCAGATCCGTTCAATAGTTATGCGCTACTCTGCTTTAAGCAACAGAGCATGCAGCTCGAAGCCGGTGCTCATAAACATAACTAAAAACACTACACTACCCTAGTTATAACTTAACCAACCAGTCTACGGATTTTTGTTCAGAAAGATGAGCATGTTGACATGCTCTGGGGTCAGACGCGACCGCAGCCTGGTGACCGTCAGTCCAGCCGCCGAAAACACCCGCTCTGAGGGGACCGACGTTGCGGTAATGCACAAATATCTCCGTGCTAACTTGGCAAGGCGGGGGAACAACTTTCCACAATCCAGGGGCTCAGAAAGTTTTTTATTTCTGCTTCGATGCTAACCTCGCCTTGAGTGGTAGGCCTATAGTGCTCCCCAAGAAGTCATTTTTTAAATCATAATAGTCCCACAACAGACTTCGCCGTGGCCTCGTCCGCTTCATGATTACATCGCCTTGTTCCAATATCCATACTATCCGTACTTACAAGTCAAAGTTTGAGTACGTAGGGCGTTCCGATTCAGATCGGGCGAAAATAAGTGTACTGAAAACTGTCGAATCGCGAAGTGTGTGGCGATGTACACTTTTCGTACTCAACTGCAGCCATCCTAGCTACGTAGCGGAAGAGGGCGAAGCCAGGCTGAGCCAAAGTCTGCGCATTTTCCACATAGCCTGCATTAATAGTCATTTTGTAGTTTTTATAGTTTTTATAGCTTTTTATAGCTGCTAGGCGTGAAGAGTTCACCGTTGAAAGCGGGATGTTTATTGCGGGGGAGGAGCCGCAAATTAAAATATTGCCCCCGTGTGGTAAAATATTTAATTGGACACTGCACTAGTTTAATCAATGAAACGTAATTTAATGAACGTAATTTACGAAATTCAATCAATTAGTCGATCGTCGATTAATCATGCCCATCCCTATAGCGTATCCTGAGTCCCGACAAAAGTCAAAGATCGCTAAAATGTCCCGGTTTTCCACCAACCACTATGAAATGTCCCCTGTTGTCAGCGATTACATAGCCAATGTGATCTAATTATAGCCCGATAATTAACTTACATTGAGTCAGTTGTGCTACTTTTTTTGTGGAATACTTGATGTGGCCCAGCCTGACCCAGACTCTACCTCCAGCGGCCACCAGGTAAGTTGAGTTTGAGACCCCTGGTCTAAACCCATTCCCGTGGTCTACACCAAGCCCACACGGTTCACACCCAGCCCATGTGGTCTAAACCCAGCCCAGTGGTCTTGTGGAGGGAATTCCGGAACCAAGTTGATCATAAACTGACCAAACTGGTTAGAATAAAGAGTAATCCGAACATATAACAATTATGGTCATATATTTGGGCAATAACGGTACAATAACATACAAACAATGCGTCTCTCAAAGGGCTCTGCAAGGAGAAGTTCCCTGCATGGGAAATCATCCTGCGTCTCTCCAGAAAGCCGCAAGCTGAAGTCTGATGCATTGACAAAAGCAAGGACTTCTTATACAGTAGCACAGGTCTCAGAAGTGCTGAAATCAGCTCTGCTCCACACATGATGCAAAAATCCATCCTGTTGTTACCCCTTCATCATCTAAGCTCTGTATCTTATTCCTTGCATTGTCTAGCCACTCAACCTGTTCCTAGTGTTGTCTAACGTTAACCTTTGTGCTTGGGGTATACCGGTCAAGAGGGAGCAGAGATCCCCTTATTAATTCTTCTCCTTTATGAGAATACAGGAAACTCTGTCTGTACTGGTCTGGGTGGATCTGGGCATCAATCCCATTATCCAGTTCAGCTAAACGAATTGATAATAATTAACTCCAAGAAGCATGGTGCCATTTAGGAAGGTTTACTCAAATTCGAAGAGTGAAACTGAAACACAAACATATCAGTTGCAAAACGGGATGCGCTCAAAATGCAAAAACACAATATAACATATCGCAATAACTAATGCTGCTATCCATTTGGATTTACGAAGTGGTAAAGTCGCAAATCTCCCAGCTTTCTTGCGGCATTTCACTGAGGCACGCCCCCTTTTGGTCGTAGTATCTCGTCGCTTTCAAAGTAGAGCGAGCAGAGCTGTACAACTCGCAAAGAAGATGGCTGTGCCCATAGTTAATGGGGGATGAGATGTATTTTCTTTCTATTTGTACCACGTTGGTGGTTTTAATGTCGTTTTTAAAACCTCTTACGCACTTGACTCATTGCTGCTTTAATCCGGTCACCAATATATGCATTGCACGGTCTTGCTTTGCGTGCAATTCAATGTAAAGTTTTGTTTTGAAGCTGGTTTGCTAAAGAGGCTATGTTGCTAATGATGACTAGCCTGCTACTACTCCCCCTCGTGGCTTGACAGAAACACAAATGGCAAACTGGAAGGCTGGAGCAAGGGAAATACGTCACGTTCTCGCTGAAGCTCGTAGTTCGTACCAGCGTACCATCCAAATGGATAGCAGCATTAGTGCACGAAAGTTGGAGCTTTACTGTATCTCTCCACAGGCAATAAACAGATATCGAAAACATAGCTGGCGCCATATAAAATGGTACAAATCGATGATCCAATTACCAAAATAATGCTGCAAATGCGTAGCCAAGGACATAACAAGCTGCAGTACTTACAAACATTGCGATCATACAATTAACAAAACCAGGAAGGTGGAAGATGCGATTTCTCTTGTGTTAATGTAAGTAGTAATCAGCGGAATCACTTCCGGAATGACCACTTCCGGTCCGACCGGAAGTACTAACAAATAAAGAAGGCTCGATTAAATAAAAGCCTCAGCATAAAAACAGCGACGAATAGGGTCCAGAACCCTTTCCTTTGAGTAAACATTATTTGATTTGATCATTGACCAATTACAATTTGGGGTCTGATATTTCTTCTCAGATAGACCCTATGACCCGTGACCAGGCGCGTCGTTAGACCTGGGCATTCGGGGTTATAGCCCCGGATCTTTTGGGATCAGCCCCGGATCTCTGCCGTAAAAAAATAAAATTAAAATATGTATATATATACATATATATATACATATAGCTGCTTTCATACACGTAAGTACTGGCTGCTCTTCTGAATATATGCTGCATCGTTGCAGCAACATTGAAGACGATCGCGTTGACTTCTGCGGTCTGTTCTGCCTCCATGCTGTCTGCGTCAAACCAAAACAAACCTGAGTGACAGCGGCCGCACTTATCCCGCCTCCTGCAAATGTACGTAATATCCCTCCCCTTGCAATGCCGGCGCTGGCACTGGCCGCGGGAGCAAGATGTTATTCAAACAAAAATGCATCAATCATTGTTTTATTCTTTCATTACACAATTTTCTTTCATTCTTATAAATAAAAAAATAATATAAATACATATATAAATCTAGCCAACTTGTCAATCAAAATTAGTCTTGTCTTGTCTCTCTAGTGGTTGTTCATTCTAAAACACTACAATCTTTTGAGAAGCAAATGGTTGCAGCCTCTATAGGCTTACTGTGGCGCTGATGTGAGTAGGCCTACTGCATGCATGCAATACTACTACTCATAGTAATAATCGGAGAGGGTTGAGAAACAGTGGGTTGACAATCCATTCTGGTACCTCATTTTGAAAATCCCCAAAAAAGAAACTTCACATAGGACTGTCTTTCAATTTTTAATACATTGCTTTGGAGGTTTTCAATCTAACATCCCACTGGTTTGATTTTACCTAAGAGAAAAATGTTTATTTTTTAAAGCATCCACAGCAGCCATAATAATGAGATTATGAGACAATGAGAATGAAGCGGCAACAGTGTGACTGTGCAGAGTGAGAGAGATGGCTTCAATGGATGACCAGGGATTGGTGGTGGTGTTACCCAGGAAGGGCGGCTGTAGTGGAGGAAGGAGTCAAAATGAGACTTCATTAACAGATTCATGTACAGCTCAGATTTATATGGAGATACGCTTCTTAAACAACTTGCATACAGCATAAGCAAGTAACAGAAACAGTCTGGGAAGATTATTTTTTCATTATTTAAATCTACATCCTGGTTACACGTCGCGCGATAGCGCATATCATTTCATGCAAGCGAGTGTTTACTTCCTGGTTACAGGTCGCGCGATAGCACATATCATCTCATGCGATCTTAAAGAGAACTTGACGTGAACAGTTTAGGAATGCATATTCCGGGAAAACATTAGAACTCTGAAATGCTGACTAAATATAAAGCATGTTTTTATCTGTAACATTAAACCTACACTGACAATAAGTAATAACTTAAAAATGAAACATAAAGCAGACCACTACTTACTTGCCGTTGCCTGGCTGGGGGAGAAAGGTCCGTCGGAGCAGCGATGGCTTCTTGACATCGGGTAGGTGCACGCAGGCTATATAGGCTATTCTAATGTCTTATTTTTGCCCTGGCGCTCGGCATAGGCGACCTATGTGTTGGGGGCACCCTTAATTAATTAATCGATACATTAATTAATTAATTATTTAATTAATTAAGATACCGTAGCACGCAGGAGTCAGGACGGTGCTCCCCCCCGGGCTAAAGCCCCGGATGTTTTCAATTGCTAACGACGCGCCTGCCCGTGACCACCCAAAGGTTGTCAATCAGCAAATGGCATTTATATGAACAGAATGTAAAAATATAATTTTCCCATTACAGTCTACACCTAGCCCACGTGGACTTTTGTGGCCCGCGGGGTGTCTATTAATGGCCCTCGAGCTGTTTTGAAAAGTTTTTTTAATTATAAAAAAATAAAAAATAAAAATAAAAAAATCGTGCTGGGCGCTCTTATTTTGAAACCGCGCGCCGCGATCTCAATACGAGGCTGGGGGTTGCAACGATAAACAGATAGCACTCCAGCCCACAGACCGCTCCAGCCCTCCCAAACTCGAGGCAGACAGTCCATCTCAGCAGCAGTCAAGGCCGATTTAGGGTTGTTTTAGACGCAGATACGTAAGCACGTAATTTACAGAAGGGACTTGTTTTAGACAAGTTTTGATTTACGGTTCCTTTAAGGTTCCTTAAGGATTGCGCGTATTGCAAGGGGATTCTCCGCCAGAACAGTAGGGGGAGCAACAAACTAATCTGTGGGCGTGGAAGTGGAAATCGCTGGCTTGTTTATATTTATAATTATCATAATTCGTTCTTGTGTTTTCTTCTTCTCCTTCTTCAAAATTCTTCATTCGCTTCTGTCTTTTAAAAATGGCGCTATTATGCTGTAAAACCGGAAATGTGAGACTCCTGAAAGGATGTGGTTAGCTGGCCAATCACAGTCTTTGCGAGCTGCGTAGGGCCGTAGTGTTTTAGTCGCATAGTCAGGAATTTTGGCCGACGCACTTAAGCACGTAAGGGGGGATATTTTACCGCGCAAGGGGGGGTTATGTATCTTACGTTATTACGCGTTACGTCTAAAACAGAGCATATATCGGCCTCAGTCACACGTATACCGACCGGCCCCTTGAGTCACTGAAAAAAAAATTGTGGCCCCTCATCATTTCTACTTGAGTACCCCTGGTCTACACCAAGGCCACATGGTCTAAACCCAGCCTGTGCGGTCTACACCCACCCCACGTGGTCTACACTAAGCCCACGTGGTCTAAACCCAGCCCAAGGTCCCAATAGTTGGTGAACCATCCCTAGCTCTTTGCTTTCTGCTCCACGATGACAGGAAGTGTCTGAAAAAGCCTGGTTAGGTGTGAACATTTTACAGATGTTAATCTGACAAATGTGCTGGCCAACCACGACAGGGATCAATCTGATCAGTGTTAAATTAACTTCAAATCAATGGCCCTCATAAATGTATTCAGTCCTTTAGTCACCAAAGAGAAATTTCAATAAAGATCTTCAAATGTTCTACAGAGATAAAAAAAAGTAGAGCGGACCACTGTTGAATAGAAGAACGCTATTGAAGAGCGGACCACCGCTCTGGAGAGTTGGCTTTGGAAGTTGTTGGAAACGATTGGGATGTTGTTGAGGAACACAACTCAACCAAAGAAATTACTTTATTTATTTATTTTTGCAGACTATATATATACATATCTTACTACTATATAATAGCAGGCCTGTCGGTCAAGTTACTCCGGCATACTTGGTCAGTGCGCATGTGCCAAGCAGCCCGCAGCTCACACACACAAACGCACACACAAAGCACGCAACCATTGCACGCACGCACACACACACACCGCATACACACACCGCACGCACGCATACACACACGCAAGCACGCGCAGACACACTGCACGCGCATGCTTGTGGACGCGCGTGCTTGTGGACGCTTGTGGACGCAGCAATACAAAGACAAGATCGAGATAACAGCCCCGCCATCGACACTCTCCCAGCTGAGACGTTATGCCTATAGAGTACACTTTTTTGAAGCGTTATTTATTTTTAAATATTACTTACCTCCTTGAGCATCCTGCAATTTCTTGCAATATTGATATCCGCCCCCTCCCCCCTTCTGACTTTTAACGTCCCCGCCGTCGACACTCTCCCAGGTAAGTCGCTCTGTCTGTAGACTGTAGAAATTGCGATAAAAGAAGTGAAGAGACAATTTCTCACGTCACAATGCAACAGCAGGTGGTTAATTTGATTATATAAAAACAGTTTCAAATATCGCGCTGACCGGCATATCAACATACAAGTCGCACGATCTCAAAGAGACAGTGTCCCTATTGCACAGAACAACAACATGTAAATTACAGAGTATGGTGAATTATGTCCACCACAAGACTTCACATTGTTACCCAAACTTAATATTACTCTCCTCCTTCAACATCTTAAACTCTTACGTCCGGTAGCCACCGTACATTCTGCAATCTTGCCCTCAAACCCCCCCCTCCCTCTACCCCTCCCTCTACCCCTCCTCCACACAAGCCTGTGCTTTATTTCACTATAGTTGAGTAGATTGCTGCCTTAACTGTTGTTACACTTAGTTTATTTTACTATGGTGCTTCTGTAAATGAACACAATTTTCAGCTATTTGTTATTATTATTTTCAACTAAACAATAGTAGTTGCCATGCATGTTTCATGTTTCAATCCACAAAGGTCAATCCACTTCGATCCCTGAATAACAGTTAAAGCTATTGAATAATTGATTTGCATGCAACAATTACCCCTGTAGCACATAAATTGACTCATTTTATAATGTAATCAAATTCTCAAACACTAGCTGCTTTCAGACACATGTAGATCTGCGAAAGAATGATAAGGATATTTATTATATTATGGGGCTGGAGGGAGACTACTTAGTAGCTATAATGCACAATTATTAGACTGTAAGAGGTGATTAGGCTACACTTATGGCTCATAAAGAAATTTCTTTATGAGCCATAAGTGTAGCCTGATCACCTCTTTGCTGATCTTTTTCATCATGTTCCCGAGGCAGTGGACACCCATTGCCTCCCGGCTGTACCACACATCGGAGGCCGAGGCGCGCTTCGGGCGGAGGTAGAAAGATTTGGCATCTGAACATTTCGAAATATATTTCTTGAAACTTGCCACCAGATACAGCAGATCCTTGGGCCTGGCAAACATAAACCCTCTTAGGTTTTCCTTTTCAGGGTCATTTGTGAGGTTTTTGTGATTCTTAGTTTGTGGATTGTGCGCCAGATTGACATATTCGACCCCATCCTCGTCTCTCTGGAGGATGAAAGATGCCATGGATAGCACCCGGTTGCCATCCCTGCCACGCCGAGCCAAACATAGTTGGCTGTCGTACCAGACTTTTCTGACCAGGCCGTCAGGCGTATCAGGAGACAGTGCAGTGGAAGTTCTAATAAGTTCAAGGTCCGACTCAGAGTTGCGGATGCAGTTGCAGATGGTGTAGGCTGATATCTTTACCAACTAAGTTTACCGTTGCTATGGTTGCTAATTTTAGAGACTGGCTGATATGCCAGCTAACGCATTCATTTAGAACGGTGAACAGAAAATTTGACTGGAACCCATTAGTAGGTGTCCATATGGGATTAATGGACACCCTGAAGCCAATCAGAATCGAGTGTTCCCCAGACAATGGTTTAAACTCCTGTAGAAGCTACACTTTTAAAGGTCCCATGGCAAGAAAAACTCAATTTATGAGGTTGTCTAACATAAATATGAGTTCCCTTAGCCTGCCTATAGTCCCCCAGTGGCTAAAACTTGGTTCGGTGTAAAACGAGCACTAGATGTTCTGCTCGCCTTTGAAAAAACAGAGGCTCAGGCGCGCTGATTTGGAATGTGGTCCAATATGACGTCATAAAGGATCTAAGCTCCTCCCCTCTCTGCTTTGCCCGCCCAGAGAATTTGGGATCGACACGTGTGTGTGTATTGTGTGTATTTTTCTGAGATCATTTTGTTAAATTCTCACAAACCTCGTGTATTGTTTAAGGTAATTAACTCTGCTCTGAATGCACCACAGGCGTTGCAAATTGAGGGGTCTCCTGCTGTGTGTGAAGACTTTCTCAGGTTTTTCACTGACAAAGTGACATCTGCTAGAGCACTTATTTCTCCACCTGCTATTGATCCCTCAGTCTCAGCTCCATGCTCTGTGTTCTTAGAGATGTTTGAGCCTGTAACCTTGTCCTTTGTGGAGGAGATTGTTGGCCACCTGAAGCCCTCAGGTTCTCCAGTAGATATTGTTCCTCCTCGACTTTTTAAGGAGATTTTTCCAACTATTGGACCTTCTTTTACTGCTGTCATTAACAGTAGCCTATCATCGGGAGTCGTGCCGGCTCAATTTAAACATGCTGTTGTGCAACCCTTGTTAAAAAAAACTGGACTTGATCCTACTGCTTTGTCTAATTTCAGACCTATCTCCAAACTGTCTTTTCTGTCAAAAGTCCTGGAAAAGATTGTTCACTGTCAACTCATGGACTTTATAAATGGACAGAACATTATAGAGATTTTCCAATCTGGTTTTAAAACATTACACAGCACCGAATCAGCGCTGCTTAGAGTTTTTAATGATATATTTTTAGCTACTGACTCTGGCCATAGTGTTGTCCTTGTGCTCCTAGATTTGACTGCAGCCTTCGACACAGTAGACCATGACATCCTCATTGCTCGTCTGGAGCAGTGGGTGGGTGTCAGAGGCACAGCACTAAAATGGTTCAGGTCTTATTTAACCCAGCGGTCTTTCTGTGTTAGCCTTGCTGAGCATGTGTCCTCCGCTGTCCCGCTATTACATGGGGTTCCGCAGGGTTCGGTGCTTGGCCCCCTTTTATTTTCCCTTTATTTACTCCCACTTGGCTCAATTCTTAGGAAGCATGGTATTTCTTTTCATTGCTATGCTGATGACAGCCAGATTTATATTCCTCTTAAAAAGGCAGAAGCATACAGTATTAAGCCTTTGTTAGACTGCCTGCAAGACATTAAAGCTTGGATGTCCCTAAACTTTTTAAATTTTAATGAAAAAAAGACAGAGGTTATGGTTTTCAGTGGCTCTGGTGTGTCCCCCCTGGTTGACCTAGGCTACCTGGAACAGTTCCGTAGGCCAATCTTAAATAACCTGGGGGTTAAGGTGGACACTGAACTCAAATTTGACACCCAGGTAAAAGCTGTGGTGAAGTCCAGCTTCTTCCAGCTAAGTCAGCTGGCAAAAATTAAACCAATGCTTCAGAGACAGCATCTTGAAACAGTAATCCATGCGTTTGTGACCACCCGGCTGGACTACTGTAATGCACTTTACATGGGGATTAGTGAGGCCTCCATTGCCCGCCTCCAATTAGTTCAAAATGCCGCAGCTCGTCTCTTGACTAACACTAGAAAGTACGACCACATCACACCTATTCTGGCTTCATTGCACTGGCTACCTGTACGTTTTAGGATTCATTTTAAAATACTTTTATTTGCGTTTAAAGCCTTAAATGGCCTTGCCCCACCATACCTCTCCGAGCTGCTAAAACCCTACACTCCTAGCCGTTCTCTTAGGTCAGCTGACCAGCTGTTTTTGGCCACACCCCGTACCAGGCTAAAACGCAGAGGAGAACGTGCCTTTGCGGTAGCAGCCCCAAAATTGTGGAACAATTTGCCACTCCATATTAGAGAAGCTACATCCCTGTGTCTCTTTAAAACCTTGGTAAAAACGCACCTTTTTTATTTGGCCTTTGGACACTAGATGGCGTGTTGATGTGATGTAGAAGTGTTGGGTGGGTCATGTGTTTTACTTATTTTATACTTATTTTATCTCTTTTTCTGTGTGCAGCACTTTGGAAACCTATGTGTTTGTTTAAACTGTGCTATATAAATAAAGTGGATTGGATTGGATTGTGTGTGTGTGTGTGTGTGTGTGTGTGTGTGTGTGTGTGTGTGTGTGTGTGTGTGTGTGTGTGTGTGTGTGTGTGTGTGTGTGTGTGTGTGTGTGATTACACACACTGTGTGTGTGTGTGTGTGTGTGATTACACACACTGTAACGCGCTTGTAAGTGTTTGCTATTGGTGTTATGGCGCATAACAGGTCGGTTCTTTGACGTCTCTTGCATTTCCACAACGAGACTGTAGTTGGGGTTATCTCAGCCATGGGTGAGAAGGAATTGGGGGAAAGGAACTTTGGCTTGACTCCCTGAAGTACATGAACTGCGACATGGTGCACTGTAAAAACGAAAACTTAAAATTGTTGGTCTCATTATGATTTCTGAGTAAAATGAATATAAAACATTAAGTATTCATGTCAACTGTGCAATGCAATTTAGTTCAACCAACAATGTTGAGTTTTGGGTCAAGAGTTGGGCTCACTGTAGTATCTCTGTTAGCAAGACACACGGGTTTAAGTCAGACTCTGTCTGAGGCTGGGCCAACTACGGTGCACATGCGCATTTCGACACTTTGGAAAATACGGGGTTTCCTAACGGAATTTGCAGATGGTAAATATTGTGGCGACTCCTACCCCCCCGGGGAGTCTGGGTATTCGTGATGCCGGTTGGGAAAAAGGGGTTTATTGCCTTTTGTCAATTTTTTTCTGTTAGGTTAAGTGGGGTTAACGGGTTTGGGGTCTTTATTGTTTGTGTGTTGTTTATTGTGCGTAGTGTTGCCGCCACCGTTACCGAGACTTGCATGTCCGTTGGTTGGCTGTGCGGTGCGCTGTGTGTTGTGGGTGTGTGTTAAATAAAGGCAGCTCTCGGGATCGTGCGGTGTATGAGGCATGAGAGTTGCGTCACCGTTTAACCTGGGCTCCCGTCTCGTGCAGAACAAGTTTGACCATAATGTCAAACTTGTTCAGCACTTTGGTATGCTGCATTTAGACAGCGATTCTCTGCTGCTGAACTAGCTACATGTTGCTTGTTCTATTGCTGTCTGGTATTCAGAAATGTAAAATGGAAGTTTCCAATTATTAATTTGAATAAAGTGAACTTAAAACTTGTTTTGCATTGTTTGAAATGTTTTTATTTTTTAAATAATATTAACCTTAATTTGAAATATCAAGTTAACTCCCCTGACTTATTTTTTTGAGTTTTGTAAAATATAAAAATCTTAGTTGGTATAACTCTAACTTTCAAGTTTGTCTAAAGAAGAAAATGATCTTTTCATGGGCTCAAAACTAAAAAATGTATTGCAGTAAGTTGCCTTGCAATTTTGAGTTTTCTCAACTTTTTATTTTTTACAGTGTGCCTGCCGCCGGTTGCCGCGAGGCACCATCACCCGGCAGCAGGCAGCAGGCAGTGCGCGGTTCAGTCTACGACAGTCTAATCTTTTGGCCGTGATAATATATATTATATGATATAGATATCATGTATAATATGATATTATTTAGATATAGAGCTCCAGGACTGTAACGCAAGTGTTAGGTGTTATGGCGCATAACACGTCGGACTCTCGTCTCTGGTATTTCTACAATGAGACTCGTATTGGGGGTTATCTCAGCCAAGGTTGAGAATGAATTGGGGGGAAGGAACTTTGACTTTGACTCCCTCAAGAACATGAACCACGACATGATTCAGATTCAGATTCAGATTTTATTTGTCACATACACAATACATTGCAGTGAAATGTTCACAGTCGGCTCCATGCTAAATATATGCATAACAAACATAACAAACAGTAAATACATTAAATATGTCAGAGGTTATTGCACAAACTCTAAGGAGCGGGGTGGGGGGGGGGTTACTTAAATAAATATATATATCAATAAGTGCAGCTGCTCAAAGTGCTTCAATCAGTGCCATTTAGATACCTCACAGCTTGGGGGTAGAAACTCTTCCTTAGTCTCTCAGTTTTTGCCGCCAGTGAGCGGTATCTGTTTCCAGAGCGGAGCAGGGAGAATAGTCCGTAGCCAGGATGGCTGGGGTCTTTCAGGATGCTGCTGGTCTTGCCCTTGCACCGCTTGGTGTAAATGTCTGCTAGATTAGGGAGTTTCCCCCCTATGGTACGCTCAGCTGAACGCACCACTCTCTGCAGAGCCTTACGGTCCTGAATGGTGGTGTTCCCATACCAAGCGGTGATGTTCCCAGTCAGCATGCTCTCTATGGTGCATGCATAGAAGCTCTGCAGGACTGGTTTGGAGGCTCTGAATTTCTTCAGCCTCCTGAGATGGTACAGTCTCTGTCTGGCTTTCTTTCCCACGGTGTCCAGGTGGGTAGACCACGTCAGAAAGGGACTGAACCGCGACAAGGAGGAGAAAGGGATTGTTGGCGGCGAATGTCTCCCGCTTGAGCCCCGCTGAGGGACCACCGCCGGAGGCGGAGGTGCATAAGCGCTGCCCGGCAACGATCCCTTTCTCCTCCTTGTCGCGGTTCAGTCTACTTCACATTGATGTGGACGTTGAAGAACCAGGAACGTCGGAGAACCCAACGCGGTCGTTTGAGATTCATAATATCGGCTCACACAGCTTTTGGCCGTGATAATATATATTATATGATATAGATATCTATGTAGGCTATATGATAATATTTAGATATAGAGCACCAGGACTCCCGTGTGTTCTAGAATATTTACAGAACACGGCCAAAGGCTGTGTGCGCCTCGGAATTGCGATACATCCATGGTGAACAGAGCGCATGGTACCGTGGCTGCAAGGTGCTCAGGGCCACACCCCCAACCTCCTCCTTGACCTGCCTCTCTCCTCCTCATTTGTATTAAAGCTACAGACACCGAAATGACGCATTTGGGGAAAGCTCAATGAGCGACCGGCTCGTAGTGGCTGTAATTTTGCACCACCATTCTGCGGGTCAAGGGTAAATTAGGTTAGATTGAATTGGTTTAGGTTTGATAATATAAGGTTATGGTAAGATTAGGTAAAATTGGATAGGGTAACATTAGGTTGGGTAAAACTTAGGGGTGTGACGAGCTCTTGTGCCACGAGATCTCACGAGATAAAACTCGACGATATTACCCGTTGCGTTAAAAATCAGTCTCGTGAGATTTGTGAGACCGAACTTCTATTTGTGGCCTGTGGGGGCAGTAATGCGCCTTTGCTACATCTAGCCTGCCAGAACCTAAAGGAGAAGGAAAAGAAGAAGAAGAGGAGGGGAAGCAGCCATAAGCTGTGTTCGAAATCGTTCCCTATCACGGTTATAGTGAACCATATAGGGTGCTCGCCATTTTATATTTTTTTTCGAATTCTCAGTGGTTAATTTCATGCACTATATAGTGCACTAAAAATACCCAATATACAACAATGCAATTAGGGCTGGGACGACGCGTCTACGTAATCGATGACGTCGACGCATATATTACGTTGACGCGAAAAATGCGCGTCGATTAAAAAAAAAAAAAAAAAGAAAAGAAAAGATGGGCGGCGCCGGAGCGTAGTTGCAAGTCTGAGTGGCTCCTCAGACTTTCATAAGTGCAAGGCGCCACGCACTCGTTCCTCTAAAGTATGGGAATTCTTTAATGTGAAAGGAAACGATTCCGTGATATGTTGTCTTTGCAAAATGGAGATGACTTTCCATTCTATCACCACGGCAATTCACCAGCACCTGAAGAGGCGCCATCCGGTAGCAGCTGCAGATGACCGAGCACCGTAGAATTCTAAGAATGCATTACTTTGCACTTTTATTTTGGAATTTAAAGGCAATAAACATGTATTGAATTGTTAAGGAATTCATATTTTTTTCATTCAGATATGTAAATCAACATGTATAAATTGCTATTATTCAATTAATGGGGAGATAATCGAGAATCGAATCGAAATCGAATCGGACTTAATAAATGAATCGTTAGATGAATCGATGCATCGAAAAAATAATTGCTAGATTAATCATTTAAAAAATAATCGTTTATCCCAGCCCTAAATGCAATGCGGTCGTGTTTTTCCGGAGGAGAAGAAGAAGCTGAATAACCTCGGAAACAAATACATTTAATGATAGTCTCCGGCTTTCGTTCAGAAATGTCAACATTTATTCGGGATTTAACATAAAATATTTAACATTCAAAATTAATTAAAAAAAACTTGAACAAGGAAATGTAACATTCATCATCAATATAACCTCCAGCTTTCCTCGGGGGTGCCCGGTTTGTTTACATGATTTGGGCACATCTGTCTAAGTCATACAAATACCCGGCGTATTTACTGACGCAAATGTTGTTCCCTATGTAGTGCACTATATCATGACCACAGGGAATAGTGAGTGAGCGTATAGGGAAAGATTTCAAACACAGCTAAAGACAGCCAGAATGACGTCGGAAAATACCCGTACTACCGTCGAAGATGCCCCCACCACTTTTAAATCATTTGTTTGGCAGCATTTTGGGTACTTTGATTTGGTTTTGCACATATTATTGTTTACACTTGAAAAAAAGAGAAATATTTAATTTAATTTATTTTACTTTAACTTTTATAAATTTTAGTTTTAGTTTAAATTTCATGCATGTAAAGAGTTACATAAAACATTTCAAAATGCATGTGAAACTCGGTTAAATAAAAGTCTGTTGGTCCAGTCATAAACTTTGTCAGTTTTCTTAAAATCTCGTCTCGTCTCGTTCTCGTGAACCCAATATCGTGTCTCGTCTCGTCTCGTGAGTTGAGTGTATCGTCACACCCCTAGTAAAACTAGATTAGATTAGATTGGATAGGTTAGGTTCAATTGGAGTAGGGTTAGGTCTTTCCTTGTGATATAGGATAGCCTTTCTCAGGATTCAGGGCCTTTACCTATGATATAGGATAGCCTTCCTCAGGATTCAGTGTCTTTCCCTGGATATAGGAGAGTCTTCCTCAGGAATCTGCATTTTTCTCTGTGAAATAGGATAGTCTTCCTCAGGATTCTGTGTTTTTCCCTGTGAGATAGGCAAGGCAAGGCAACTTTATTTATATAGCACTTTTCATACACAAGGCAGACTCAAAGTGCTTCACACATAAACATTGTCATACAATAAAATGAAATAATTGATAAGTAAAAGAAAACATTTGCAAAGAAATGAGTAAAATAGAAAGTGCAATGTATTTAAGATCAGATCAACAGTCTCTCTGGTATCCGCGTCGGGACTCCAACCCGACCTAAAGGAACTTGGTACTTTCTCTGGGACTCCAACCCGGATTCTAGTAACCCTAATCCTTTCTCTCTGGTATCAGATCATGTATCTTTCTGGTAAAAATAGAAAATTAAATTGAAAGTTAAAAAGGCTTTTTAGTAAGTAAAATTGAAAGTGCAATGTATTTAAGATCAGATCAACAGTCTCTCTGGAACCCAAGTCGGGACTCCAACCCGACCTAAAGGAACTTGGTCCTTTCTCTGGGACTCCAATCCAGATTCTAGGACTCTAACCCAGACAAAACTTGGAAATGTCTCCCAAGGAGCTCGGTATGCCAACATCAGATGATGGCTCACTTTTTTTCCTCTCAGATTCATCCCAACCAATATCTGTGATTCCACGGCGGGAATCAAAACAACATAACTCTAACCACGAACCAAAGGAACCCACGTCGGGACTCCAACCCGATCTAAAGGAACTTGGTCCTTTCTCTGGGACTCCAACCCGACCTAAAGGAACTTGGTCCTTTCTCTGGGACTCCAACCCGATTCGTATACAATTATCTTTGTTTTATCCTCATTTAGCTGAAGGAAATTTCGGCACATCCAGTCTTTCACTTGCTCAATGCACTGGTACAGCAGATCTATGGGCCGATAGTCATTTGGTGATAGCGATACATAGATTTGCGTGTCATCAGCATAGCAATGATGGTCAATATTGTTATTTTGCATGATTTGCCCTAGTGGGAGCATGTAGATGTTGAATAAAGAGGGTCCTAAGATCGAACCTTGTGGGACTCCACAAATCACGTTGGTTGATTCTGATACAAAGTCGCCAATGGAAACAAAGTAGTTCCTATTTTGTAGGTAGGATCTGAACCAATTTAGGACTGTGCCTGAAAGCCCCACCCAGTTTTCTAACCTGTCCAAAAGTTGTATGGTCTACAGTGTCGAATGCAGCACTGAGGTCTAGTAGCATTAGTATTGAGGTTTTGCCAGAGTCTGTGTTAAGACGGATGTCGTTTACAACTTTAATGAGGGTGGTCTCAGTGCTGTGCAGGGGTCGAAATCCTGATTGGAAGGTGTCATAACAACCAGTTGATGCCAGGAAGTGATTAAGTTGCTGGAGGACAACTTCCTCAATGATTTTACTTATGAAGGGTAGATTTTATATTGGTCTGTAGTTGTTAATAATAGAGGTATCTAGGCTCTGCTTTTTTAAAAGGGGTTTAATAACTGCAGTTTTCAGGGCTTTTGGGAAGTTGCCTGACTGGAGAGAGTTGTTAACTCTCTGCAATATGTCTATTGCTAGGCAGTCAAAAACATTCTTAAAGAGGTTGGTAGGTAAAGAATCAAGGCAACAGGTGGATGGCTTTAGTTGTGTAACAGTTTCCACAAGAGTTTTAGAGTCTATAACATTAAAGCATGCCATCCCTGCCACGTTACTTTTGCCTGAACAGGGTGGTAGGGTGGTGGTTGAAGTGGAGATATTGATGGCGCGTCTGATGCCTTCAATTTTATCAGTATATAAAGCTGCAAACTCATTGCATTTCTGCGTGGAATGGAGATCAGGTGGAATTTGTGTTGAGGGGTTGGTCAATCTGTCAACAGTTGCAAATAGGGTTTTTGCATTATTAGTATTGGTTTTAATGATATTGGAGAAAAAATGTTTCTCTAGCACTTTTTAAGTCTAAATTGTAGGCACGGAGGCTCTCTTTGTAGATATCATGGTGAATATGAAGTTTTGTTTTGCGCCAGATGCGTTCAACCTTCCTGCATTCTTTTTTCTGTGCTGTTACAGAAGCAGCTTTTCTCCAGGGTGCCTTTTGTTTTCCAGAAATCGTTTTAACCTTATAAGGTGCAATGACATCCATGACTTTCAAATTTTTCAAATTAAAGTTTTCTACAAGATCATCTGCAGAACATGGGTTGAGAGGTGGTAGTAAGGAGAAGGCCTTTTTAAAAAGTACATACGATTCTTCATTGATATACCGTTTTTTGACAGTATTTGATTTTATTTATTTGTGTGTCGGGAATAAAAGATATATTAAAGAAAACACAAAAGTGGTCAGACAATGAAGGATCAGTCACAGAGAGATCAGAAACATTGAGGCCCTTTGTGATAACCAGGTCTAGAGTGTGCCCCTTACAATGAGTAGTCTCTTTCACATGTTGAGACAGTTCAAATGTGTCCAAAATGGTAAAAAGTTTTTCAAATCATCAGTATGAAAATTGAAGTCACCAGTTATTACTAGACAGTCAAAGTCTGTGGAGATGCTAGACAATAATTCTGTGAAGTAATCAAAAGAATTTGCAGAGTATGTGGGTGGCCTGTAAATAA
Source organism: Gadus morhua (assembly GCF_902167405.1). Classification (NCBI taxonomy): domain Eukaryota; kingdom Metazoa; phylum Chordata; class Actinopteri; order Gadiformes; family Gadidae; genus Gadus; species Gadus morhua. Next base: position 866,859 of record NC_044050.1, on the reverse strand, counting down.
TTAATAGGAGAACTCTGGGGGAGCATTTCAATACAGCACAAAGGTATTCGAATGATGGAAAATCACCAAATAACATCTGTTTCCCCTGAAAAACATTTTTAAATATACCAACCCCTCTACCTCTTTTTCCAGATCTACATGCATCAAAAAAGTTATATATATATATATATATATATATATATATATATATATATATATATATATATATATATATATATATATATATATATTGGGAAGAGCTGTCTCTATCAGAACGGTTGCACTGTTATTTTGTTCCAGCCATGTTTCAGTTAAAAACATAAAATCCAGTTTAGAGGTGGTAATAAAATCATTAACTAAAAATGATTTGTTATTAAGCGTCTTAGAGTACCATATTAAGCGCTATATAAATTTCATTTATTATTATTATTATTATTATTATTATTATTAAGAGGCCTAACATTAAGTAGACCCATCCTGATGGTGTTGTTGATAGGCTTTAAGGTTGTTTTTGGTTTGGAGGCAATATGTATGAGATTTGTGAGGTTAGCAGTGTGTCTAAGTTACCCTTTGTTTACTCCCTTTTTTGTCTCAGTAATACTCAGGACTACTATAAGTACAGGGGGGGCTGGGGCTCCCTCCGCTTGGGTGTTATCAGCCTGTGGCCATGACGTGGCGATGCTATCATTGACACAGATGCATGTTTGATGCCAACATATTCCAGTTGGAAAACCGAAAAGGGAGGAGACAGTGGAGCTGGAGTTGTTGTTGTGGCTATGGGAGAGATGAGGCTGGAGGTCATCGTCGATGGGGGAGTGCAGAGGAGGGGGGTGGCCGTTCCTCGCCAAGCCAGCATCAGCGATGGGGGAAGGCACGGTGTCCATGGTGTCGGGCAGGCTGTTGTCTCTCTTCAAGGTCTTTGGTCTGTCTGCTATCTGTGTGGCAGATAGTGGCAGAGTAGATGTGTCGGGGAGGCTGTAGTCTCGCTTCTTCTCAACCTGTGCTCTGAATGTGGCCTGTGCGTCAGACCATGGAGATTTGTGGGAAAAAGAGAAGAGAAGATTGTCTCTTAACAGTTTTGAGCCTAACCTGTTTGGGTGTAGGCCATCTGCTCTGAAAAGATATTTGTGCCCACAGAACAAGTTGAAATTGTCAATAAATCCCCTTCCTCTTTCATTACAGACTCTGGAAAGCCATGTATTCAGTGCAAGTAGACGACTGAATCTGTTTATTCCCCTGTCAACTGCTGGTATGGGTCCACTGATGAATGACTTAATGTGTATTTTGTCCAGTGTATCCAACTGATCAGCGTAATCCCTCTTCAGAAGTTCTGACTGTTCTCTTTGATTATCATTAAGTCCTGCATGCACAATAATCTCAGATTTTGTGGTTTTCCAATATGATTGTGTCGAGTTTCTGGTTGATTTCACTAACCATCACATCTGGGAAGTAGCATGTTTTGATCTTCTTACCGGTTATATCCTTGATGGTTGAGTCTCCTATAATCAGAGTGTCTGGTTCATCTGCTTTCTGTGAGATGGGCCCTTGTTGGCTTGAGGTGGTGGTGGTAGACGCATGCGCAGCTCGCCTCCGTGGCGACTGGTTCTTGTTCCATCTCTGTCCGCACCGTCCGTCCGGACACATTTCGGGGCTCAGGGGTGCACGGGTGGCCGACGCATGCACAGCTCGCCTCTCTGGCGACGGGTTCATGGTTGGTCTCTGTCCCCACTGTTTGTCCGGACGCATCTCGGTGCTCAAGGGTGCACGGGTGGCAGGCGCGTTCGTGGACTTTTGAAGTGGCAGGAACCGGTTCTTCAGCGGCAGGGTTAACTTCAGTGACGGGCTAATCCGGCTGATACATGCAACTTTAGTTTTGGGTAGCTTAGCATTTGGCGTTGAGTGAACTTGTTGATTCAATTGGGTATGTTGTTTTGGCTTAGCGCCGACTCTGTGCCAGTGAGATGCAGCTGGAACTGTCTCTCTCTTGTCTTCGGGAAGGATACAGTGTAGCTTTGATCATCTTGTTGTGTATTTGTCTGAGTTAGCTCAGCAAACTCACCCATCGGCACTGTATCCTGGAGGAGTCCTTTGCATTTTTCTAATGCTGCTAGTCTCGTTTCAAATATAGCCACTGTCTGTCGCAGTTTGGTGCAGTCTGTGCATTTCCCAGTCTCCGTGCCTGAGATATCCGAGTACAGAGGCATGTTGGCGATAGGAAAGTCCAAGGCTTTTGCTGCGGTCTGATCTGGGAGTCATAAAAAGCCAAAATGTATTGTTGAATCGAGCAATGGAGGACGACGGAAACAAACTATATATTGTTAAGTATTATGATCATGAAATGGAATAAAATAAAGTAGATCTGAACGATGAATTAAGTAGTTTTTTCCAATGCCTAGCGGAGCATCGGGAAACATGACCTCTCTCTCTGCTGCCTCTTATCACCAGCAGAAAAAAGGACATGTCTCCTCCTGTCCCTGTACACTCAGAGATTATTCGCTCCGCCATGGTGTTCCCTCTGGTTAGCCTCTTCCTCATGTTCATCGGCTTCGTCCTCATCAACGTGGGCCACATACGGCCTCACCAGTTGGGGAAAGCTCAATGTGCCACTGGCTCGTAGTGGCTGTAATTGTGCACCACGGCTGAATTTCGGGAAACGTCTTCAAAAGCTGTCTTTGGGGCCTACTAATATCTATATTAAAGCATCCATAAAGTAGCATGCCATTGGACCATTAAGACTTGAACATCTAGCTTTTAGAAAAACACATATTTTATTTGTGATGTCATTGATATCCACCTACTACTACTACACTACCCACAATCCTAAAGTATAACACAACATTAAACCGATTTTATAAAGTCTAATTCCCAAACACATTGCTGTTCAGACATTTTTTAAGGAAGTTATAGGCTGCATTTGAAAAGTGACATCATTCAGGTTAAAAGTTAAAGCTTTATCTTTTCTTAAAGGTCTTATGGCATGCTACTTTATGGATGCTTTAATATAGATATTAGTAGGCCCAAAACACAGTATTTGAAGACGTTCCCGAAATTCAGCCGTGGTGCAGAATTTCAGCCACTACGAGCCAGTCGCACATTGAGCTTTCCCCAAATGCGCCATTTCGGTGTCTGTAGCTTTAATGCAAATGAGGAGGAGAGAGGGGGGTCAAGGAGGAGGGTGGGGGTGTGGCCCTGAGCAGTTTGCAGCCACGGTACCATGCGCTCTGGAGTCCTGGCGCTCTATATCTAAATAATATCATATTATACATAGATATCTATATCATATAATAGATATTATCACGGCCAAAAGCTGTGTGAGCCTCCAGAAGATATTATGAATCTCAAACGACCGCATCGGGTTCTCCGACGTCTCTGGTTCTTTGGCGTCCAGTCTGAAGTAGACTGAACCACGACATTGAGGAGAAAGGGATTGTTGCCTGCGATTGTTGGCCGCGGTTGTCTCCCGCTGGAGACTCGCTGCCAAGGGACCACCGCCTCGGCAGCGATCAGAACACCTAGTGCTCGTTTTACAACGAATGCAAGTTTTAGCCATTGGGGGACCATAGGCAGGCTGGGGGAACTCATATTTATGTTAGAAAACCTCATAAAGATAGATTTTCATGTCATGGGACCTTTAAATACCTGCAATACATAACACCAAGGCTGATGGCCTTTCACCACCTCCATTAGTGAATTGCATGGGCATATAGTGAGGTGAAGCTGCCTGTGAGCTGCCCCAGTTCAGTCTGGGGCCGCAGCCCTGGGGGCTCATTTGGCTGGGTGCTTACGCAACATGCTTTCTCAGCTGCTCAGCAGGGCACACTCTTGCAGAGCACTAATGGGCTGTGTGTGTGTGTGTGTGTGTGTGTGTGTGTGTGTGTGTGTGTGTGTGTGTGTGTGTGTGTGTGTGTGTGTGTGTGTGTGTGTGTGTGTGTTCATTGGTCTGTCCGACCAATCAACTGGCCCTATTGCCCATTTAGCTGTCCTGGTTCAGAATGTTGACCCAGAAAAGACCCCTACACCATGCAGGCAAGTCGCCCCGTCAACCAGCAGGACTGGTGAGGATGGGGTTGAGTTTGATATTGAGGCAAGTGTAGGGCTGCTGGGAGCCAGGGATGATCTCAGCTTGCACGTTGAAAGGCGAATCAAACCCCACTCAACTTGGTTTAAATTGTAAAGAGGGCTCCCTCCCTTGGTTAAAAACATGCTATTATCAAATGACCTGGGACTTTCTGATATAGTCACCTGCTGAGTAAGAGCGTCACATCTGTGCTCAACTCAAGGGCGGAGCTTTCATTAGGGACGCTAGGGACGCTATCGATAACCAATAACTTCCATCAAGCTGAAAGTGAATGTATACAGAACGTGTTATTTGAACAAAGTCACCTCTCTAATTCTCTCCCATCGCAGTAAAATACATTGAATTCGTCTCTCCACCCCGGATCGTGTCTCCACTGACGGCTTTATGAAACATGAACGGAGGATCTATGGGAAAAAAACACACAGCTCTAAACCTTAATTAATTCAGTTATGGATGAGTAACGTAACGACCACACTATTCAGCAGGGTTGATTACAAGCTGCTTCCTGCCAATGAAAGAGAGAAAGAGCGGAGGGGGGGGGGGGGGGGGGCAGAGAGAGAGAGGGGGGGGGGCAGAGAGAGCAGAGGGGGGGGCATTAAGAGAGAAAAAGGGTAGAGGGGGAGAGACAAGGGAAGGAGGGGGGAACAGAGAGAGGGAGGGGGGGGACAGAGAGAGAAGGGGATGCTCCTGCGGGCTGGTCCCAGGGGCGGCTAGCTGCGGATTTGGCCTGTGGCCGTTGCTGCGCTGTACCCCGGTCCTTGGCTGGGCTCCACCGGCCTGCTGGTTCAGGGCCTTGTGCTTGGCTGTCCTGGGACACCCCTTCTGTCTCCTCTCATCTGGAGAGGCCCAATGTGCACCCCAGTCTTACTAAGCCACATTTCATCTAGTGACTCTTACTGATCTCCTCAAACCAGTTTATTGTAACAGTTTGTAGACCATGATACCTCAGATCAACCAGAGCTCACATGTTTGCTTCTCTTTCTCCTGCTCCAGGGGAGGAGAAAGGACGCTGCTTCACTATAGAGTACATGATGCCCACCAACGGCCAGCTGACCTCAGAGTCCACTGTCAGCGTACTCAGTAAGTGAAGCTCCACAACTCTGTCTGCAAACCAGTCCCTCAGTAAGTGAAGCTCCACCACTCTGTCATTAAACCAGTCCCTCAGTAAGTGAATCTCCACCACTCTGTCTGTAAACTAGTCCCTCAGTAAGTGAAGCTCAACCACTTGGTCTCTAAATCAGTCCCTCAGTAAGCGACGCCCCACCACTCTGTCTGTAAACCAGTCCCTCAGTAAGTGAATCTCCACCACTCTGTCTGTAAACCAGTCCCTCAGTAAGTGAGGTTGCACCAAACTGTCTGACTACCTCCTCAAACGACTCAGGTTAGCAGTTCATTTTTTGAGATAGATTGGATTGGATTGGATTGGTTTAGGTTTCATAATATAAGGTTAAGATTAGAATGGGTAAAATTAGATAGGGTTACATTAGGTTGGGTAAAACTAGATTAGATTTGATTGGATAGGTTAGGTTCAATTGGAGTAGGGTTAGGTTCCCTTGTGATATAGGATAGCCTTTTTCAGGATTCAGTGTCTTTCCCTGGATATAGGATAGTCTTCCTCAGGAATATGCGTTTTTCTCTGTGATATAGGATAGTCTTCCTCAGGATTCAGTTTTTTTCCCTGTGATAGGATAATCTTCCTCAGGATTCAGTGTCTTTCCCTGTGATATTGGAAGTCTTTCTGGCGTTGATGTTCAGGTGCTCTGGCCGCTGCAGTGGAAGTAAAGGACATGTCTCCTCCTGTCCCTGTACACTCAGAGATGATTCGCTCCGCCACGCCGTTCCCTCTGGTTAGCCTCTTCTTCATGTTCATCGGTTTCGTCCTCAGCAACGTGGGCCACATACGGCCTCACCACACCGTGCTCGCCTTCGTCTCTGGAATCTTCTTCATCCTGTCAGGTAGGGCAGCTCAGAGGAGGAAGTACATTTGAATTACTTGTGTTCATGGCTTCTTCTTTTGTTCCACTTAACAGCCCCATTAGCAGCACATGTCCCAGATGAATGGAGATGGAGGAGATGTGGTTGAATAAGAAATGAGAAATTATAAAAATTGTCAAACATAGTAATACATCTGTTAAAATTATAATGAGGATTTGGAAAAACAATTTGATTGGAAAGCAAAGACTTTTAAAATGAATCATATGTGAGATGGAGCGGGCTCGTCAACCAATCGTATGTGAAATGGAGAGGGCTCGTCAACCAACCATATGTGAGATGGGGCAGGCTTGTCAACCAATCATATGTGAGATGGGGCGGGCTCATCATATGTGAGACGGGTGGGGCTCGTCAACAAATCATATGTGAGATGGGGCGGGCTCGTCAACCAATCATATGTCGGATGGGGTGGATATATAATATACAGAATATCTAAAATATCTTAATTCTATAATAGCAGGCCTGTCAAACAAGTTGCTCCTCCACACTTGGTCAAGTGCGCATGTGTCAAACAACCTGCAGCTCACACACACACACAGCACGCACACACACACCGCACGCACACACACCGCATGCACGTACGCAAACACACGCAAGCACACACACACAAACATAAGTCCAAAGACAATGGCAGGATCAAGGTAATTGCCCTGCCTTAGCCTGCTAATGAATCAAATGAAAGAGTAGAACGTGAACCATTAGGCAAGAGCAACAATGGATGACGTCGAAGAAGGACAACAAACTTTTGCATGACATTTTCTTCAATAAATTAAGCTTTCGCCGTTGTCCGGAAATAACTTGTTGGTACTGTATTTGTTTGCTTTTTTTGTTTCCACCAATAAGTACACCATAACATAGGCCTTGTGCACTTACATACGCATAAAGCATCAGTGGATAGGGTTAGATAGTGGATTGGGTTATGATCAGTGGATAGGGTTAGATAGTGGATAGCGTTATGATCAGTGGATAGGGTTAGATGGTGAATAGGGTTATGATTATTGGATAAGGTTATGATCAGTGGACAGTGTTGGGAAGGATACTTTTAAAATATATCCAGTTAAAGAATACATGCCCAAAAATGTAATATGCAACGTATCGCTCAATCTGAGTATTGTATTCTGAATACTTGGATTACTTCCACATTGAATTGCATTTTATAAGTGTAGGAATGCGGCATCAAATCCTGCTTACTAAACAGGCCTATTCTGGTGTGTTCTTCTGTTGAAACTGGCTGAATGTGTTAGGCCCAAGTCTCCCTGAAAGTGCACTATTTTATATAATTTGCTGTAGTGGAACAAAGACTATAGGCCTAAGGGTATGTTCATGTGAAAGATATTTGCTATTACATCTAAAAATAAATTCACTGAGCTAAGTGCATAGAGAGAGAGAGAGAGAGAGAGAGAGAGAGAGAGAGAGAGAGAGAGAGAGAGAGAGAGAGAGAGAGAGAGAGAGAGAGAGAGAGAGAGAGAGAGAGAGAGAGAGAGAGAGAGAGAGAGAGAGAGAGAGAGAGAGCGAGAGGGCTGAATGTGTTAAATGCATTGGCATTTTTATGTGTGTTTTCCAGCATACGTTTTATGTGTCTGTCTGTCCAAATTCCCAGACGGTCCGACAATTTGCTACCAGCCTTGGAGTTACCGCTAATCAAACAATAATTTCCATAATGTGCGCGGCTGAGCGGGTGCCTGTTACGTCCAAAGAGGCATATGCTTTGTAGAACTGGATCGGACCGAGGTGCGTTCGCTTTCACATCTCAAGCGAACCGTACCAGGGTTAGTTTGGAAGGGAGGTGGTTGCATTCACACCAACGCAAACGTACCGAACCAAGGGACCAAACTCGGTTTTTGCACACTAAATGCTGTTGGTGTGAAAGCAGGAATAAAATGCTGAAACAGAAGTATTGTCATGTAATCCATTCATTACAACAATGTAACTGTATGCTAAATACAAACTATTTATATTGTAACTGTAACAGAATACATTTAGCTATAATTTTTATTCTGAATACGTAACGCCGGTACGTGTATTCCGTTACTCCCCAACACTGTCAGTGGATCATAAACCTATCAACCTATCAGTTGATAGGTTTATGATCAGTGGATAGGGTTAGATAGTAGATAGGGTTATGATCAGTTATGGTCAGTGGATACGGTTAGATAGGGGATAGGGTTATGATCAGTTGATAGGCTTAGATAGTGGATACGGTTACATAGTGGATGGGGTTATGATTAGAGGCTAGGGTTATTGTCAGTGGATAGGGTTATGATCAGTGAATAGGGTTATGGTGGGCGGATAGGGTTAGATAGTTGATAGGATTATGATCAGTGGATAGGGTTAGATAGTGGATAGGGTTATGATCAGTGGATAGGGTTAGATAGGGGATAGGGTTATGATCAGTTGATAGGCTTAGATAGTGGATACGGTTAGATAGTTGATAGGGTTATGATTAGAGGCTAGGATTATGATCAGTGGATAGGGTTAGATAGTGGATAGGGTTAGATAGTGGATAGGGTTGCGCCGATGGACGACATCATCGTCCATCGTGATAGCTGACCGACATCAAGATGGCGAGATCTTGACATTGTTAGCCTCTTGTCTTTTTTACATTTCTTACAATGTACATTTAACTTATAATATTAAATGTTGTACAAGAAGACAGCCAAAATTAATGAATTCCTAGTATCCTATTGTAGTTTGTCACAAAATCTTGCTTGTTGTTTGTCACATAGCTCTTCTGTGGCTACTGCACTGAAGCGGGAGATTAAGATTAGGGATATGAACAATGTGTCGACCCAACGATTCTCAACTGGTGCTCAAGTCGAGTCTAAAAAGAGAGAAGAAAAGAGATATGTTGCCAATAAGCGTAGTCGAGAAGAAGGGGTTCCGCGATATGATCGCATTTCTCGAGCCAGAATACTCTGTGCCATGTCACCAAACTATGACTGCGGCTGAAGAAAATGTACAGCGAAGCAGCAGCCTCCCTCCTTTAGATCCTGTCCTGAGCGAGAAAATGAAAATTTCACTTTATGAGATTTTCTGACCTTAATGTGAGTGCCTTTCTATGGTCCCCCAGTAGCTAAAAATTGTGTTAGGTGTAAAACGAGCACTAGCTATCCTGCTCTGCCTTTGAAAAAAGAAAGCTCAGACACGCTGATTTGGATTTTTTTTTAAATGTTACCTCCCCTTTCTCTTCTTTACCCAATGAGCTACGACCGTTCGAGCGCCGCATGTGTGTATGGATACACACACTGTAACGCAAGCGCTGCACACTTCTTTGTTATTTGGATAACCGTTCTGCTGTTGGTGTTATGGCGCATAACACATCGGGTTCTCTGACGTGTCTGGTATTTCCACACAAGACTGTAGTTGGGGTTATCTCAGCCATTGAGAAGGAATTGGGGGGAAGGAACTTTGGCTTTGACTCCCTGAAGAACATGAACATGAGGAGAAAGGGATTGTTGCCCACAATTGTCTCCCACTGGAGCCCCGCTGCCCGGTGGTGCCCGCCTCCCGCTGCTGAGGCAGTGGTGCCTAAGCTCTGCCCGCTGCCAAGGCAGTGGTCCCTCGGCAGCGGGCAGCGATGCTTATATGGGAGACAATCGCGGGCAACAATCTCTTCCTTCAACATGTGGAAGAGATTGTTCCACTTCTGATCGATGTGGAAGTGAAAGAACCAGAGACGTCGGAGAACCCGACGCAGTTATTTGAGATTCATAATATCGTCTGGAGGTGCACACAGCTTTTGGCCGTGATAATATATATTATATTATATAGATATCTATGTATAATATGATATTATTTAGATACAGAGCTTCAGGACTCCCGCCGGAGCAACCGTAGTGCTCTAGAATATTTACAGAACACTGTCAAAGGCTGTGTACGCCTCGCCATTGCGACACATCCACTGTAACCAGAGCTCATGGTACCGTGGCCACAAGCTTCTCAGGGCCAAACCCCCACCCTTGACCCACCTCTCTCCTCCTCATTTGCATTAAAGCTACAGATACCGAAACGGCGTGTTTGGGGAAAGCTCAATGTGCGACTGGCTCATAGTGGCTGTAACTGCACAACGGCTGGATTTTGGGAACGTCTTCAAACTGTGCTAGGGGCCCAATAATATCTATATTAAGCATTCATAAAGTAACATGCCATGGGACATTTAAATTAAAAGTTTTTTTTATCTTATACAAATTCTGTTCTGCAAAGAGCATCAATATCCTAATAAAATAAAAAGTTAGTCGCCGACGCCGACACATTTTACCTATTGTCAATTGACATGAGACAAAATGTATGCTCTGTGATAATTTGTTAATCATCATTTCTTTTAACTTCTGCATGGCGCACACGCAAGTGGAGAAGATTCGTCGTCTGCCCATCTTTTGCGCAGATCAAGCATGAGCAGATCTTGCAAACGACTGACAGAACTTCAGTCGTGTCCCTTGGCTGTCCACTCTCATCAGGTCTAAATCACAAAAAATGCCATATAGGCGAAGTAATACCCTTTTAGCAACCAACGCCATTGTTTCAACTTTTCTTACATGCAAAAGCCCGGATGAAAAGCCTGGATGGGTAATTAGTTAGGTTAGTAAAATAACAAAATGATAGTTTTTAAGTAGAAAAATGACCCTAATAGTGGATAGGGTTAGATAGTGGATAGGGTTATGATCAGTGGGTAGGGTTTGTAGCAACCAATAACGTAATAACGTCCAATAACGTAATAATGTAATAATTTAAATGTAATAAGGCCAATAACGTAGTACCTTGCCAATAATGTATGAAGTTGTTGCGCCAGTAACGTAATAACGTTTTGCCAATAATGTTACGTAATAACGTTAATGCCTGGTTATTACGTTATTGGCCTTGTATTAAAAAAAATATTTGAAAATGTAATAACTGAGCCAATAATGTAACAACTGAGGTATCACTATATTTTATGCTTAAATATCTGGGTTACCCCTCCATCCTCATACTCCCCTCCACAGGATGCCTTAAAGGAGCAAAGGATGTATATGTCACTATTAGGGTTCCGTTATAGCACTCTGTGTATCAAACTCCATGACCAACGCAGACGCTTTGACGGAGGCATGAGCCTTTCGAAGTTCTGTGTGTGGATGGATGAACATGTGCATTAAATCAGTTTAGGAGCAGAATCTAGAGCAGGGGTCTCCAACATGTCGCTCGTGAGCTACCAGTCGCCCTTCAGAGTAGCTCTCCAAATGCTCTACATTTAACCACAAATTTGTGGTTAAATGAAAAATATGCTATTTTGTTCATTTTGTTTTTCTTGCCAAGCCTATTCTAAGTTCCATCGAATTGAATTCACACATATCCCGCCCCCTTCTGACACTGAATAATTATTTGCCAATCATTTAAAGAATTTATACTGCCATCTAATTTGGTTGGTCGTTGATAATGGCATTTTGATGTTACCAGTTAAACTACCAAGTTTGTGTAATGCAATAAGAGGCGGGAAACATACTATTTTCACAAGAATTGGGAAATTGATTTTCGTTTCACAAATGTAAAGGACAAGTGTGTTTGTCTGATCTGTGGAGTAAGCTTGGCGGTCGGTAGAAAATGCAACATGGAGCACCATTTCACCACCGTCCACAGGTCCTTCTCACAGGTCTTTCCAGTCGATACCAATCTACGGTAACAAAAGATCAAGGAGCTGATTGCACAGCTACAACAGCAGCAGTCTCTTTTTACCAGACCAGTACAGAAGGCTACTGCTTGTACAGAGGCTTTGTTTAAAGTGGCGCACATCCTGACAAAGCAGAAAAAGGCCTTCACTGATGGGAGTGTTGTAAAGGAGGCGATGAACGCGGTGGCTGAAACGTTATTCAAGGACCACAAATGAAAGACAGAAATGTTATCTGCTTTTGCTGATGTACAACTGGGTGCCATTACAATGGCAAGGAGAGTGTCTGCACTGGCTGTGGATGCAGGAAGACAGTTGGAAACTGACAGTAACAGGTGTAAATGGTTTTCAATTCAGTGTGATGATCACTTGACACGAGCGATACAGCCCAGCTCTCTGTTTCATTTCACATGGTTTTTGATGATTGCACTGTGCATGAGGAGTTTTTACTTAACTGTCATTCAAACAAAAACCAGCGGAGTCGATATTTACAATGCCGTGAAGAACTATTTCATTGATCAGATGATCCCTATTGAAAAGCTGGTTTCAGTAACCACTGACGGAGCAGCAGCGATGACCGGTCGACATGCTGGATTTATTGCCCGATGCAAAGCGGACCCGGAGTTTCCGACATTTCTGGACTACCATTGCATAATTCAAAACAGGCTTAATGTGCGACGGTAATGGAATTTGATCATGTAATGAAGCCGGTTGTCAACATTATCAACTCCATCAGAGCAAAGGCTAAGCAACACAGGGCCTTCAAGCAATTCAAGGGGTAAGCAAGGGTAAGGTACTTCAAAGATTCTAGGTAAAGAGAAAGATGTGCGCAACATGATCAGCACTGTTAACGTGTTCAGAGCAAAGATGGCCGTTTTCATCCAGCAGTTGAAGGCCAAAAGATTCCTGCATTTCCCCTCTGTGGCAAAGGTTTTGGAAACCCATGCAGGGGAAGCCAAAGCTTTGAACACAGAGAAGTATTGTGACCTCTTGATAGAACTTGGCCAGGAGTTGGCAGACAGATTCAGAGGCTTTCAGAAACTTGAGTACTGTGTGACATATATGGCCAACCCATCATGGATGTGAACATAAGTGAGATTTATGGGCAGATGGCAGAACTTTTCTGTGTTGATCCTGTTGAAACAGAAATTGAACTTCTAAACCTCCAAAATGATGTCCAGTTTAAATCTCAACAGCATGTACAACATTTCTTGAGCTTGGTTGAGCCAGAAAACTAATAATCTGTGTCAAGCAGCTCTGAAGATAGCTGCTTTGTTTGGGTCCAAATACCTATGTGAATCTGCTTTTTCTGACATGTATGTCATAAAATCAAGACTGACAGATGAACATTTGAAAGACTATATAAGAGTGAACCTAAGTGTGTACATTCGAGCATACAGCTCTGAGCTCTCTTGTTATCTCCATGCAGTACCAGGTCTCACTAATAAATGACTGAAAGTGTGATGTGGACAAAGGAAATAGGGATGTAGGTATGAATGTTTTTTCATCAATAGTAGCCTATGAGAGTTCAAAGGTGTGAGTTGTAAAGGTGAAGAAATGCCGGCACAAACTGATAAGTTCAACCTTTATGTTTTGACAGTGAGAGAATTAGATGACAGTGTTTTGCAAATGTTCGTACAAAATATGCAAGTTTATCAGTGATAGATGAGAAGATAAAGAAATCCATAGATATGCATATTGAAGAGTTCAATTATTATATTTTGACAGATCGCCTGCATTTTGAAAATGTTCATACAAAAAATATGTTTAACAGTGTTTGGTGGTTAAAAATACAGATAAATGCATAGGCAAGCATGCATAAACATTGAGTTTAATTTGAGGTTTCAATGTTTTTACAAAAATCTTTTCTGTCTGGTAAATGCTTTTGCCAAACAAAACCTTATTCTGGTGATTTTGATACAAACTAGCCATGTGAATAAATGTAACACAATATAAAACACGAGTAGCTCTCTGTCATTTTTATTATCTAAAGGTAGCTCTCAGAGGGAATAAGGTTGGAGACCCCTGATCTAGGGCATATGCATCAGACAAACATTCAGTTTATGATTATTGGTGAATACAGCAGTATAATACGATAATATTGAATGCGGGGCTGCAGACGTATTTATGAATTATTACATTATCGGCTCAGTTATTACATTTTCAGCCTAATCTGCAAGTGATCTAATGTCGCTCTGCAGATAAGGCTGGCCCCAAAGCTGTTTTGATTCAAGAATTCCAGAGTAAAAGTAAAGCCTTGTTTATTATACTGCGTAAAGTACTCTCCGTAGCCACGGAGAGCCCTCTCCATCGTCGCAAACCCTTTTAGAGACCTTCTCCATAGCCCGACGTGTTGCTCTCCGTAGAGGCTACTCAGAACGATGGAGTCCGCAGGGCTGTTATGGTCAGCGTCTCTTTCCAACGTCTCTTTCCCGCAGCCCCTAGCATTCCAGCGGTGAATTGCAATACCATACTGAAAACTGTAACGCAAAACTTCGAAAGGCTCACGACTCCGTCAAAGCGTCTGCGTGGTCACAGAGTTGGATACACAGAGTCCTATAACGGAACCCTAAGAGTTACACATGAATCCATCACATTTGCTCCTATAAGGCATACTGTGGAGGGGGGTATCTGTAAGGTCAGATATTTAAGCATGTGTTGCAAGATGCAATATTAAGTCTAAGTGTGACCGTTTCTCTCCAGAAATTGAAAATTAAAATAAAGTGATACCTCTTTTTTTATTTATTACATTATTGACTCAGTTATTATATTTTCAAATATTTTTTCTAATACAAGTCCAATAACGTATAACCAGGCATTAACGTTATTACTTTATTACGTAACATTATTGGCAAAAAGTTATTGCGTTATTGCCCCATCAACCTTAGTACATTATTATGTATTACGTTATTATGTTATTGGCTTTATTACATTTAAATGATTAAATTATTGTCAGTTATTACTTTATTGGCGCATATTACGTTATTGGTTGCTACAGGGTGAGATAGTGGATAGGGTTATGATCAGTGGGGGTTATGGTCAGTAGATAGGGTTCTGATCAGTGGATAGTGTTATGATCAGTGGATAGGGTTAGAAAGTGGATGGGGTTATGATCAGTAGATAGGGTTATGATCAGTGGATAGGGTTACATAGTGGATAGGGTTAGAAAGTGGATGGGGTTATGATCAGTAGAAGGGTTTATGATCAGTGGATAGGGTTGTGATCGGTGGATAGGGTTGTGATCAGTGCATAGGCTTATGATCAGTGGGTAGGGCAATGATCAGTGGATAAGGTTATGATCAGTGCATAGGGTTGGATAGTGGATAGGGTTGTGATCACTGGATAGGGTTACGATCAGTGGATAGGGTTAGATAGTGGATAAGGTTATGATCAGTGAATTTAGTGGATATGGTTATGATCAGTGGAAAGGATTAGGGTTAGGGGTTAGGGCTATATTCAGTAACAGTGATTAAACGGCATATATTACCGACGATCATAGACTAATTACCTACCAAATGAGCTATGTTTCTTCTCCATTGACCTGCACAGTACAGGACATCAAGAGTTAGGTTCTGACCTGTGGTGCCTGGAGGCAGTGTTGGGAAAGTTCACTTTCTACATGAACTAGTTCAAAGTTCAGATCACAAATTTTTGAATGAACTGGTTCAGTTAAACGTTCATAATCAAAATTTTGAACTAAGTTCACAGTTCCAAAAGATGAACTAGTTCATAGTTCTTTATTTCAATATGTTGCTGTGAGCTATTATTTTTTTCCGGTATTTTGAACATTGTTGTTTGCCTAGGATGAAATAGAGTGGTTGAATCAAGTATCCTAGCGAAATACAGTTTCTATCATGTTTTATTGCACATTATTGCACTTTTTTGGGAAAAAAAGTAAAGTAACGCATTACATTTAAAATATCAGTAACTACACTACTTTACTAGACTATAGTAACGCGCTTTCCTGCGTTACCCAAGCCGTGTTTGCCTGCGTGTGAAGTTTTGATCTGTTGTGGTGCGTGCTGCCTCTGTGTCTGCAGCGCCTGCTTGCCTCGGCGTGTTGCCATAGCGATCGATTTGAGTCATGTAGCTGCTTTTGCGAAGGAGTGTTCAAGTGTTGGAGCACAGAAGCAGGTGTCACAGAAAGACCGGCTGGTTGCAGGGTTCATTGTAGAAGACATGCTTTCCCTGTCGACTATTGAATCGCCCAGATTTAGAAACATACTAGGCAAGGCAAGGCAAGGCAACTTTATTTATATAGCACTTTTCATACACAAGGCAGACTCAAAGTGCTTCACATATAAACATTGTCATACAATAAAATAAAATAATAGATAAGTAAAAGAAAAACATATGCAAAGAAATGGTTAATATAGAAAAAGGCATTTTAGTATTAAAATAGAAAATAAAGGCAAAGTTAAAAAAGCTTTTTAGAAAGTGCAATGTATTTAAGATTTTAGCAGAAAGCTATAGCAAACATAAAAGTCTTCAGTCTTGTTTTAAAGGTGCTCAGAGTTGGGGCAAGTCTTAAATCCTCTGGGAGTTTATTCCAGCTATTTGTTGCATAGTAACTAAATCCTGCTTTCCCATGTTTTGTGTTTACTCTGGGGATAATTAACAGATTGGTCTCAGAGGATCTTAGTGGTCTAGAAGGCTGATGTAGTGGAAGCATATGAGTTAAATATTTTGGGCCTAAACCATGTAGGGATTTATAGGTTAGCAACATGATTTTAAAATCAATTCTCTGACCTACAGGAAGCCAATGTAACGATTTCAGAATTGGTGTAATATGATCAAATCTTTTGGTCTTTGTTAGAACTCTAGCAGCAGCATTCTGAACAAGCTGAAGCTTCCTCAGAGTTTGTTTTGGAAGACCTGTGAGGAGACCATTGCAGTAATCAAGCTTACTAGTGATAAAGGCATGTACAAGTTTTTGTAAGTCTTCGGTGGACATGAGCCCTCTAAGTCTTGCTACATTTTTAAGGTGATAATATGCCGATTTTGTAACTGATTTGATGTGACTGTCAAAATGTAAATCTGAATCCATGATAACCCCTAGATTTCTGGCTTTGATTGAGGTTTTCAGGGACAGAGAGTGAAGGTGTTGGGTTACTTTAAGCCTTTCCGTTTTAGGACCAAATACAATTATCTCTGTTTTGTCCTCATTTAGTTGAAGGAAATTTCGGCACATCCATTCCTTCACTTGCTCAATGCACTGGCACAGCAGATCTATGGGCCGATAGTCATTTGGTGATAGCGATACATAGATTTGCGTGTCATCAGCATAGCAATGATGGTCAATATTGTTATTTTGCATGATTTGCCCTAGTGGGAGCATGTAGATGTTGAATAAAGAGGGTCCTAAGATCGAACCTTGTGGGACTCCACATGTCACGTTGGTTGATTCTGATACAAAGTCGCCAATGGAAACAAAGTAGTTCCTATTTTGTAGGTAGGACCTGAACCAATTTAAGACAGTGCCTGAAAGCCCCACCCAGTTTTCTAACCTTTCCAGAAGTAATGTATGGTCTACAGTGTCGAATGCAGCACTGAGGTCAAGTAGCATTAGTATTGAGGTTTTGCCAGAGTCTGTGTTAAGACGGATGTCGTTTACAACTTTAATAAGGGCGGTCTCAGTGCTGTGCAGGGGTCGAAATCCTGATTGGAAGGTGTCATAGCAACCAGTTGATGCCAGGAAGTGATTTAGTTGCTGGAGGACAACTTTCTCAATGATTTTACTTATGAAGGGTAGATTTGATATTGGTCTGTAGTTGTTAATAATAGAGGCATCTAGGCTCCGCTTTTTTAAAAGGGGTTTAATAACTGCAGTTTTCAAAGCTTTTGGGAACTTGCCTGACTGGAGAGAGTTGTTAACTATCTGCAATATGTCTACTGCTAGGCAGTCGAAAACATTCTTAAAGAGGTTGGTAGGTATAGTATCAAGGCAACAGGTGGATGGCTTTAGTTGTGTCACAGTTTCCACAAGATTTTGAGAGTCTATAACATTAAAGCATGCCATCCTTGCCACGTAATTTTTGCCTGAACAGGGTGGTAGTCCAACATTTTTGTTTGACGTGGAGATATTGATGGCGCGTCTGATACCTTCAATTTTATCAATATAAAAAGCTGCAAACTCATTGCATTTCTGCGTGGAATGGAGATCAGGTGGAATTTCTGTTGGGGGGTTGGTCAGTCTGTCAACAGTTGCAAATAGGGTTTTTGCATTATTAGTGTTGGTTTTAATGATATTGGAGAAAAATGTTTCTCTAGCATTTTTTAAGTCTAAATTGTAGGCACGGAGGCTCTCTATATAGATATCATGGTGAATATGAAGTTTTGTTTTACGCCAGATGCGTTCAACCTTCCTGCATTCCTTTTTCTGTGCTGTTACAGAAGCAGCTTTTCTCCAGGGTGCCTTTTGCTTTCCAGAAATCGTTTTAACCTTATAAGGTGCAATGACATCTATGACTTTCAAAATTTTCAAATTAAAGTTTTCTACAAGATCATCAGCAGTACATGGGTTTAGAGGTGGTAGCAAGGAGATGGCCTTTTTAAAAAGTACATTAGAATCTTCATTGATATACCGTTTTTTGACAGTGTTTGATTTTGTCTGTATGTCGGGAATAAAAGATATGTTAAAGAAAACACAAAAGTGGTCAGACAAGGAAGGATCAGTCACAGAGAGATCAGAAACATTGAGGCCCTTTGTGATAACCAGGTCTAGAGTGTGCCCCTTGCAATGAGTAGCCTCTTTCACATGTTGAGACAGTTCAAATGTGTCCAAAATGGTAAAAAGTTTTTTTGCACACTTGTCATTCAAATCATCAGTATGAAAATTGAAGTCACCAGTTATAACTAGACAGTCAAATTCTGTGGAGATGCTAGACAATAATTCTGTGAATTCATCGAAAAAATTTGCAGAATATGTGGGTGGCCTGTAAATAATTAATAGGAGAACTCTGGGGGAGCATTTCAATACAGCACTAAGGTATTCGAACGATGGAAAATCCCCAAATAACATCTGTTTCCCCTGAAATACATTTTTAAATATAGCAGCAACCCCTCCACCTCTTTTTCCAGATCTACATGCATCAAAAAAGTTATAGTCGGGAGGAGCTGTCTCTATCAGAACGGTTGCACTGTTATTTTGTTCCAGCCATGTTTCAGTTAAAAACATAAAATCCAGTTTGGAAGTGTTAATAAAATCATTAACTAAAAATGATTTGTTATTAAGAGACCTCACATTAAGTAGAGCCATCCTGATGGTGCTGTTGATAGGCTTTAAGGTTGTTTTTGGTTTGGAGGCAATAGATATGAGATTTGTGAGGTTAGCAGTGTGTCTAAGTTTCCCTTTGTTTACTCTCTTAGTGGTGACAGCATGAATGCGAAAGTTGCCCTGCTTTGACGTAGGCAACCTTGGGTTCAGCAGATTATGAGAAACTTCCTTCATACTGTGTCTACGGCTGAACCCTTTTTTGTCTCAGTAATACTCAGGACTACTATCGGGGCGGGGGCGGGGCGCCGTCCTCCTGGGTGTTAGCAGTGTTAGCAGCCTGCGGCCATGACGTGGCGATGCTATCATTGACACAGATGCAAGTTTGATGCCAGCATGTTCCAGTTTCTTAAATTCGGCTGGAAAATCGCAAAGGGAGACATCGGAGCTGGAGTTGTTGTTGTGGCTATGGGAGAGATGAGGCTGGAGGTCATCATCGATGGGGGAATGCAGAGGAGGGGGGTGGCCGTTCCTCGCCAAGCCAGCATCAGCGATGGGGGAGGGCACAGTGTTGATGGCGTCGGGCGGGCTGTTGTCTCTCTTCAAGGTCTGTGGGCTGTCTGCTATCTGTGTGTCCGATAGTGGCAGAGTAGTTGTGTGGGGGAGGCTGTAGTCTCGCTTCTTCTCAACCTGTGCTCTGATTGTGGCCTGTGCGTCAGACCATGGCAAGATTGTGGCCTGTGCGTAAAGCGAGAAGAGTAGATTGTCACTCAACAGTTTTGAGCCTAACCTGTTTGGGTGTAGGCCATCTGCTCTGAAAAGATATTTGCGCCCCCAGAATAAGTTGAAATTGTCAATAAAGTCCCTTCCTCTTTCATTGCAGACTCTGGAAAGCCATGTATTCAGTGCAAGTAGACGACTGAATCTGTTTATTCCCCTGTCAACAGTTGGTATGGGTCCACTGATGGAAGACTTGATGTGTATTTTATCCAGTGTATCCAATAGATCAGTGTAATCCCTCTTCAGAAGTTCTGACTGTTCTCTTTGAATATCATTAAATCCTGCATGCACAACAATCTGTGAGATTTTGGGGTTTTCCAATATGATTTTGGCTAGTTTATGGTTGATATTACTAACCATTCCATGTGGGAAGATGCATGTTTTGATCTTCTTACCGGTTATATCCTTGATAGTTGAGTCTCCTATAATCAGAGTGTCTGGTTCATCTGCTTTCTCTGAGATGGGCCCTTGTTGGACGGTGGCAGACACATGCGCAGCCCGCCTCCGTGGCGACTGGTTGTTCCGTTTCTGTCCGCACTGTCCGTCCGGACGCATCTCGGGGCTCAGGGGTGCATCGGTGGCAGGCGCGTTCGTGGACTCTTGAAGTGGCAGGAACCGGTTCTTCAGTGGCAGGGTTGATTTGAGTAACGGGCTAATCCGGCTGATAACTTTAGCTTTGGGTAGCTTAGCATTTGGTGTTGAGTGAACTTGTTGATTTACTTTGGTATGTTGCTTTGGCTTAGCGCCGACTCTGTTCCAGTGAGACGCAGCTGGAACTGTCTCTCTCATGTCCAGCTTCGGGAAGGATACAGTGTAGCTTTGATCATCTTGCTGTATCTGAGTGAGCTCAGCGAACTCACCCATCGGCACTGTATCCTGTGATAGTCCTTTGCATTTTTCTACTGCTGCTAGTCTCGTTTCAATTAAAGCCAATGTCTGTTTCAGTTTGGAGATATCCGAATACAGAGGCATGTTGGCGATAGGAAAGTCCAAGGCTTTTTCTGCGGTCTGATCCGGGAGTAAAAAGTGCCAAAATGTATTGTTGAATCGAGCGATTGAGGACGACGGAAACAAACTATATACTGTTAGGTAAATAAAATAAGATAAAGTAGATCTGAACGATGAATTAAGTAGTTCTTTCCAATGCCCAGCGGAGCTTCGGGAAACATGACCTCTCTCTCCAAAAGACTAGATAAAATATCCGCGACTCGCAAGCCAACATCCGACAGGAAGACATTTTTCCATAACCGGAAGAAGTGTTATACCGACATGGAATCGAAGCTCAAAATAATTTTCGAGTCCTCCCTGGATCATGTGTCCACCACCGCGGACATTTGGTCCGCCAACAACAAAAGTTAGTTAGGAATGACGGTGCACTGGATAGACAGCATTTGAGAAGGCTGCTCTTGCCTGCAAAAGGGTGAGAGGAAAACACACTTATGATGTCATAGCTTGCGAAATGGATCAGGTTCATTCAGCCTTTGGACCTAATAAAGTTAAAGCATGTGTCACCGCCTTTAGTGCATTTCTGTTTTAATTGTATGGGATAAATTGACCACTTAATTTTTGTTATCATGTTTCTCAAAGCCTGTGTTTTTAAACTTGTGTGTTGCTACTGATTGACCTCACCATAGCCTACTTTATCCTGTTGTTTGTGGATTTTACAGTGAAGCATTTCTTTTTGCAGACAGGGATATCGTTCTTTCATCTTTTCTATCAATTAATTTTTAATTAATATTATTGTATGACAATGTTTATATGTGAATCACTTTGAGTCCGCCTTGTATGAAAAGTGCTTTTTTTTTTTTTTTTTTATAGATTTATAAAATAAACACTGAGTGATGATAGAGCTATGATGTTTGTCCATGTATCTACAGTAAATTAAGAAACGGGAAAGTAAAGTAATAAGTTCTGAAGGCACTTTTCAAATGCAGTAACTAGTAAAGTAATTTCATTTTAATTTACAGAAGTTACTAGTAATGAGTAACTAATTGCGTAACTAATTTTTTGAGTAACTACCCCAACACTGCCTCAGGGTACATTATTGAATGTTATTCTACTTCATTTAATGCTTGATTCTGATTGGCTGGGAGGAGGGCATTAACCCGGCAGGTTGCCCGCTGACTTGTCGGTTCTACTTGCTTCTGAGCACAGCGTCATCAACTTGTATTTCAGCCTTCAAAACGAGAGCTGGTAAATTGTGAAAAATGCATTAAACTGTAATCGGAAAACGCGGTTATATGTTATAGACCATATAGTATCTGTGGTATAAAGGCTAGGACGAATTTCAAATTATAAATATGTACACTTTATGTTGAAAGTATAGACCGTCGGGATTCCCACTGAAACGAATGGCGCGGTGATTATTCTTCAAAACGAGTGCTGTTAAATTGTGAAAAATTAATTAAACTGTAATCAGACAACGCGGTTAATGCTGTATAGACCCTAGAGTATCTGTGGTATAAAGGCTCAGACGAATTTCGAATTATAAATATGTAAGCCTACAATCCATAACGTTAGCTCTCTGGCTCATAGCTCAGCAGACTAGAATACCTCCTAGAATCATTGCTTGTTGGCCGGAAATGGAAAGGGGGGCTGTTTACATTTGGTTGCAGTCTTTTCGCTCGGTTCTCCGTTTCTCAATTCGCGTACTTGTGCGTGCTCGTGTGATCGTGGACTCGTGAAACGTCATCAGTCGTTGCCCGAGCACTGTTCCAATTCGAAGCACGCATCATGCGAGTACTGTCGTAAAACCCGGAAGTGTTCTTGATGCGTGCTCGATCTCGCCGTTTCACCGAGCTTGCATCGGAGGTGGCTCGTGTGTACTGGCAACCGCTATAAATCCCAGGATGCATTTCGCACTCGCAGCAGTACGATGGCGGACAATATGGAGAAGACGCACAACCGTAGCTTAAGTTACTCTTAACCTCTTAAGACCCAATCGCCCACCGGTGGGCGATTTGGTTTGTTGACGATATGTTTCCACTACGGAGCGACATAACCCGCTTCAACTTTCATCATTACAGACATTCTATACGTCGTTAGAAAGGGTAGAATCTCCACAATTTATTCATCTGTTTTTTTTTTCTATAAATCATGAGAATAAAACCATAAATATTGATATTTACCAGCATGGTAAACCGGAAATGCCAAAAAACAGAGTGACTCCCTACCTTTGAAGCAATCTGAGAACCGTAATATGTATCCATTCCTCAATTATTTATATTCCAATTGTCCGTGAGAATCCACTGATCAAAAGCATCCAAATGGTTTTTCATAAAATTATTCCAGCTTGTGAATATCGTTGTGTAAAGTCCATTTGTTTACCATCTCCAAACTTTGTTCGTCAACTAACATCCAGACGTTCGCAGCCGTATCGATATTTTCTCTAGCTCCAGTATGCAGTTGTTGGATATGCTTGTTTTCATCACTTTGCTAAATAAAAGTGTCCCCGTCTTTTTCTGTTCAGTTTTCACCCCGGTACAGCCCGTGAAGTAGATGGAGCGCTCCCAGTTCGAAGGGCCAATGGGCTTTGTTTACTTTGTTTCGCGGCTTTAGTATAGGGACAGCGTATTGGCTATTGATATATCAATCATTGGGCTTCTAGCCAATGAGTTTACCTTTCCAACGCTGCCAGGCGTGTCCAGGTGTGATACGTATGAGCCGAGATATAAGGCTGCGTCAACACGGCAGACAACTCACTTTGCGCATATTTTGCGCATATATTGTTCATATTTAGTTCTTGTCATATTTTCATGATATGGCCAATATCTCAATATGGCCATATCAAATGAATGTGTGAAAAAATTATGTTTTGAATCATGGAGAAAGGTTTTATAGTCACCAAAATGCTTCAGTAATGTTTCCAGTGTCACAGAAGTAGAGTAAATGCATTTGGCACAATTTGGCCATTTGGAGACATTTTGGAGAGGTTTGTGCCGCCAGTGACAACACACCATAAAAACTCCATTAACTCCCCAAGGTTTAGGCCTAGAACTCCAAAATTTCTTCCAGGTGTAGTTGGCATGATGTAGAAGGTATTTGGCATATTGCCATATGCCTTACATATAAAGCACATCCTAGTTATTGTAGTTCAATTATGACCTATTATTTTCGAAGACAAAAAAATTGCTTTAGAGCCATGTCTGAACTGATGTCATTTAGGTTGTGTCTATGATACATGCCAAATACATATCTACAGATATATATATATAATATATAATATAATAATAATAATAATAATATAAGATAATATATAAATATATATATAAAGTCGTGTGTGTATAGCTTATACACAAGACAGGACACGCATATCTTTTAAATTTTTATTCATTCAGAATATTTATATACTATTTGAAAATGAAAAAGGCTGGGATTTTCTTTTATATCATTTGTTTATATTGTTCAGTAGTATATGCCTAAATGAGGCCGTAGCACAGTTAACGGACGAGCAGAGGTGGTGACGTCATCGAGTCCGCTGCTGTTCCAATTGCAGGTACGTACTCGCGTGCTCGCAAGTCTGTGCTTGAAGTACGGACTTGCCAAGTACGTACTTGCAAGTCATCGAGTCCGTAGTACGCGTGCTAGGAATTGAGAAACGGCCTCCGTCTCAACGGTAGGGCTACTTCTTCTTCTTCTTTTAATTTCCGGCAGTATGTATGCCTTTGCGGCACATTGATGCCACCCACAGGACAAAAAAATACATACAAAAATAAAAAAACACAAACAACCAAAAAAATAAATAATAATTATATATATATATATATATATATATATATATATATATATATATATATATATATTTCAAACGCAATCAGTCCATCCTATTTCCATAGGAATAATCCAGTGGCCGTTATGAAATCCAGGACAGTTTTTATAGTCCCAGGATGATTCTCAATGGGATTTAGAAGGCTCTTTAGTGTAACCGGTATCCTCATCCCCAGATTGTTCCATTTTCATGTTTCATGAGTCCCATGCGAGTCCGCAATGCCCCAAGCTCAATCTGGTCATCATGACTGTATGCCTCCTTTCCTTTCCCAAAAATCAATGGCTCTTTGTGACTCTATTCTGCAAGCTGTAGTAATGCCTCCCCTTCTTTTCCTTATCCCACTCCTCCTGCCACACAGCCATGATGTTCTTCTTGATAATTGACCTACACTCAGTTAACCCCGGCCTCACTTTTACATCCACAGTTTCCCTTCTTAATGGGAAACTCCACCGTTAGAAACCCAGTCATATTTTTGAATGGTCGTGTATCATTCCCTTATTTTCTGGAGAGATTGGAGAGATCTGTATCGATCTCCAACACTTCCTGTTTAAGATGACGCAATATGACAATTTTTGCGTAGAAGTAAATAGGAAGTGTAGAGGGGAGGATTCTCGTAAGACTACAACCACTAGTCCCACCCCTTTATAGGGGGTGGGACCCAGTGACGCTACAGACCTATTAGAGCAGTGCCAGTGGGTGGGACTTCACCAGCAGAAACTAACATCCACAGCGTCTGAATCTAAGCTAACAGAGGCTGTTGATAAAACTGAAGTACAATGGCGGAGGGTACTGGATCTGACATAGAAGATGGCACCATGCAAAAGTTCACCATTTTGAAAGAAATACTAACGAGGACTACCGTATTTTCCGCACTATAAGGCGCACCGGATTATAAGGCGCACCTTCAATGAATGGCCTATTTTAGAACTGTTTTCATATATAGGGCGCACCGGATTATAAGGCGCATAGAATAGAAGATACTGCAGTCAACCTTTTACTGGGGTTGCGTTGATGGAGCTGTGCTAAAGGGAATGTCAACAAAATAGTCAGATAAAGTCAAACTTCATTAAGCGTTCTGACAACTCCGTTCACTCCCATGGTAACGATGTTCAAACGTTAATGTGCATATTAACAATATCTCCCAGCCTTGTTCAGTTGTAAACATGTAAAAGAAACACAGTCTGATACCGCTAATTCAAACGTTAGTGCATAACTCAACATTGTTCAGTTACTTATAACACGTAAAGCTCACTTTTTCAGTTCATGCCCCGTCCACGAATCCCTCGAATTCTGCTTCTTCAGTGTCCGAATTGAACAGTTGGGCGAGTACGGCATCCAACATGCCCAGCTCCCTCTCGTCATTATGCGAGTCAGTGTCGCTGCTGTTGCCTGGCAGTTCAGTGATTATTCCTGCCTTCGTGAAAGCTTGGACCACAGTTGAGACTGATATATCAGCCCAGGCATCCACGATCCATGGGCAGATAGTGGCGTAAGTCGCCCGGCGCTGTCGCCCCATCTTGGTGAACGTGTGTTCGCCTTCTAAAGGCCTGTCCAGAGGAAGCCGATTTTTGGGTGAAACCGCATAAGTCTTGTCCGTTCGGACGACCGTCCAGACGGAGCCGGCGAATCTGGTGCCCGAAACCGCACATTTCTGAAACCACCCTCGGAGGTGGTTTCAAATCTATCCGGACCTATGCGGTTTTGTGTTAGGATTCTTGTGGACGTCTGAAATGCTTGATGGCATTAGCCCCCCGCCAGCTGGGGGACGTCAGAGTTGCGTTGAATTTTTTATTTATTATTTTATTTGTATTCTTTTTGAAGCTTTAAATAAAGCTCCTTGATAAAGGTAATTACTAACTGTACATTAAAAAGTATTTCTGCTCAATTTAAAAGGTTGAATCTCCTTGTGACTGAATGTTTGTATACAGCGCGCAGGCTTGATGCGCTCCACTTCTTTCTGTGGAGAACCAGCGCCTTGAATATTTACTACAGCGTTTCTACAGCTCGATGCGGTTTCGAAATGACTCCGTCTTTACGAAGATATCCCTGAACCACATAATACGAAATTGAATCGCTTTCACCAACTAATACTCTTCACTAGAAATGTTGAGTGAAATGATTTTTCAAGCAGTCTTGTGGTATCAGCTTGGTAGATGGAACAGCGAGGTGTCCGATAGGAGGAGATCTAGATCAGCGGGAGTGGCCAGCGAAGTTGTGCATCGTGGTGCATGGTGGGAGGTGTTGTCTTCAATCCACAAGCGCCAAAAAATCACTTTCTGCCTTTTCTCGGTCAAGACGGCACCAAATTAGAATTTTATTTTATTATTCGACTACATATAGGACCCAATTTCAATACATATTCATGCCTCCACCGGTGAAATGCTCCTTTAAAGCCCTTTTTGCTGCCCCATCAGCTAGCTCATTCCCCTCTATCCCCACATGAGCTGGGACCCACATGAACCCCACTGACTCTCCCGCCTGCTCAATCCTCTACATCAGGGTAAGAAGCTCCACCATGAGGTCCGACCTGGCTCAAAGCCCTCCCTCCCTCAATGTCATCAGCACTGAAGCAGAGTCAGAGCATATTACCAATGGCCCTGGACTGACCTCCTCCACCCACTGCATAGCCCAGATTATTGCAAGCAGCACTGTCGTGTAAACTGAAACCCCCTCAGACAGTCGCCTATATTTGATAACATCCAAATCTGGGATACAAAAAGCAAACCCAGACTTCCTTGGGTCTTGAGCCCCATCAGTCTATATTAGGGGTGTGACGAGATCTGGGTTGCGTACGGTTTTTGAATAACTTATAGCCGCGGTTATTAGTTATTCAATCCGGCTATTAGGTATGCAGAACGAGCCCCTCCCTCTTTTTTGCTTGACCACTAAGTTTGAAGGCTGTCTAACCAATCGGTGAAGAGAAATACCAGACTAAAGTAACGCATTGTCGAGAGCTGCAGTGCCTCCATGTTTCGCCGTAACATAAAGCTGTGTTGTCTTTACTAGTTTCACTACAATGCAATGACCAACACTAGCTAGTGGAAAATACATTTGTGTCTAGTACAGTGATACCTATATTTGTATATGTTAGGCTATATATTGAGATGGCAGTGTGCGAAATACCCGTCAATATTCGGGGATGTCCTCATCCCCAGATTGTTCTCGATATGCAGTAGCCAGCTAGGCCATAACATTACAATATTTCATGGATGCAAGCAAGCCAAGACAATCAATCTATATTCATAGCCTACATGACAACACACACACACACAAACTTTAAACACACTGGTAAAGCAACACTGACATAGGAGCCTGCATTGGCTAAAGTTGTTGGGATGCCTGTTATTTTTAACAGGGAGAGCCAAAGATGTGCATTACAATGCAAACACTACAATAATTGGCACCATTCTTGCGCATTCAGAAGAACATGAACTGAATAAATGCCATCCGTGCGGTTTAGCACTTTTACCGCTACATTCTAGGGCCAGTTAGTGGCCTTCTTGGCTTTCCATACCTCCTTGGCTTTCCATAGATAAGACACGGACAATACCAAGTTGTCAATGACATACTTGGTCAGACTCTGTTTGCACTATTTGCACTCTGTATTGACGGAGTAGAACTTTGATTTTGTTTTTCCACATAATATTGTTTGCACTTGAAAAAAAGAGAATAATAAATGGTTTATGGTTTCCTGCTTGAAGGTCAGCAATACAGCTGTGCCATCTTGTTTGAATCTGCGGGCAGTCTCAATCTCAGCTCCCTGTAAATTTTCAATTAAGGCACTCTCAGTGATGTCAGGACTAATGTAAACTACTCCCTTAACACCTCCACCCACAGGAATGAAGCACTCAATTGGCCTGTTAAGTAAATGCCGGACCTTCATGGCCTTAGCTTTATGACCCTGTGATTTACAGAAAACCAGAATATTTCCATTCCTCAGCATTCTCGCGCTGACTAAAACTCTGCTCCTCCTCCCGGAAACAATATCATCCCACTTCAGACACAAATGGGCGTTCTCGTGTGGTGGGGTTCCCGTTTACGCAGACTGGAACGCCCCCTTCTTATTCTTCTTCGCCTTTCTCGCTGAACTGTATTAAAATGTCAAAGTGTGATACTCCAAATAATGTAAATAAACTTCCAAAGCTTTTCAAATCTTATTTGGAAAATAACTTCACATGGTGTGTCTTTTTACAATTTATTCGATACCAGCATTCGTGGTGTTGATAAGCAGTGAAATAGTCCGCCAAAGACTTTGACGTCGCTTAGCAACCCAAGACGCTGGGGTTGACAAATTACCGGACCACTACCCATGCAAGTGAACGGAGCGTTCCACGGCATTGAGAAGACCCGTGTAATAAAGGCCTATACTATTTCTGTATATGGCATAGATTTCTCCTCAGATTAGGCCTACAAAGCAATGATAACAAAAACAACATGAATTGGCTAAACAAATTACCACTGTAGCATATTTAAACGCAATTCAAATTGTGCAGAGAATAATTTCCATTGGTCATTCTGACCGGGGACTTTTAGAATTTTCGGTTAATACCGGCCAATGACCGGTATTAACCGGACAACAGAAACTTTCGTGGTTGGTTGATGAAACGCTACCAGGAACGTTCTTGTGTCATGACGGAAACGCCAAAGCCTGCAGATTCTCCCCGGAAACGCCGAACCGTCCACGCCCAGCCGATCGACCTTGGAACGGTAGGGCTAGAAGCGTAGAACCAAGTGAAAATACTTAAACAAAACGTAAACAACCCTTCCCGTTTCCGGTCAACAAGCAATAGTCTTCCAACAGAAATCAATGGGATTTACAAAATGCGCTAAGGGGCAGATGGTGTGTAGGGGCGATTTGGGCGACGCACTACCAACTGGGAGAAAGAGGATATTTTATAACGAATTCTATCGCAGCAAAAGTAGTTTTCAGTGTTCTAGACATATTATCTGTCATTGTCCAATCAAAATCGTCAGATTCAAGTCGCGTTTCAAATGGTCCCGCCTCTCGAATTCGCGAATTCATTGACGTGGAAAATCGCCCAAGGATTCTCCCATTGACTGTAATGTTAAAACGTTTTTTTTTTCGGAAAATTAGGCTTCAATGCGTTTTCAATGGGGATTTGGGACTCGCCCTAACGTGCTTGCGTCACTGAGCAAAGAGCGTGAAGGGAAATATTAACAAGCGTCAAGTCACTTTTTAATTTCAACATGGCTGCTAATGGAATTACGTTGCGTCTCTAAAAGAAGTTCCTTTAAGTCGACGATCCAATTCAGATATATTGGCATTAAAACAATCAGGACCGCCGAGACCAGAATTTAAAAAAAGTGGTCGCACGTCGACATACTGTACCAGAGGCTTCAGAAGAAGGACATTGATGCAGCAGTCTTCATCACAAGAGCTTCACAAGCAGTATGCAGACCATTAGGTAAGATAACATTGATATTATTTTATCCTTCTCAAAGCAAAGCTTTGTTATGAGAACATATGCATGAAAGGAGACTGTATTTGTGTTCTTTTTTATAATGTATGTTTTTTTTTATAATATATTGCCAGTGGTGTAATCTAGCTTGCTTTACTCTGTGCTGGACATCCTGGTTAGGCGAGGCACAATTGATAGCTTAAAAAACAGCGTTTAATATGGGGTCAGAACAGTCTCATTAATAATTAATGCACGGAGAAGGATTCACAAATGTATTTTGTGATTTATATCTAAATTACTCTCTTCTCACAAATACATTTGAATGCACACTTATATGGATATCGGTATGTATAAATGTAAAATGTATCCATAAACAAAAATAAGTTTGACAAACACACTTCAGATCCACACACAAATGTACGGTGGCGCTGAGCATTCACCAAATAAAAAAAAGTTTCACAGCTAATGTAGCCGTTAGCACACTCAGGATCTCGTAATTACGAGATAAGATCTCGTAATTACGTGATAAGGATCTCGTAATTACGAGATAAGGATCTCGTAAATACGAGATAAGATATCATATATTTACGGCATAAGGATCTCGTTTACGAGAAAAGGATCACGCCTCTCATTCATCAATAACGTTGCTGGCTAGCTGCAGGCCGGCAAAGATGACGCTATCCGACGCTATCGTATTTAATCTCCTGCTCGGGTTGAGGCATTGGGAAATATTGATGTTCCTGAAAAGTGAGGAGGGCATTAATATAAGTATGTCAACATTGCGCAGACATCTGAAGTGATGTCAGGTGTAGTTAAATGTAGTGTGTCTATGACTTTCATTTTGCCATAATAGTAACCGTTGTATAAAAGCCATAGATCACTTCAGTCAGTGGTATGTGCTCATTATACCACTGTGAAGTTTTTTTGAAAATAATTTAACAACTGACAGGGTTTGCCTTTACTATGAACATATTATTTTAAATTTGAATACATTAATTATGTGACATACTGTCACAGCCAATATCAAAACAAAATCTAATGTGGGCAGTGGGATAAAAATTATATTTCCCCACAAAAACAATATTTTATTGATTTGTATAAAAACAATTTAGCTCATTAATTGGAAAAGAGCTTGAGGTATGACGTTTTCTGAACAATAATGCATAGTATAAAGTTAAACACATAATGCACTGCTGTATTCAACTTTTAAGAGCTGCAATGTGAGGGGCCAGCCACATGCCCTTTAAACCACCACGACAACAACATTTCCACTTCTGGGTTCCACTGAACAATTAACGCGTCAATATTCGAGGGGCTTTGGCATCCCGTACTGGTTCAACTGCTCCTGCAGGAAGAGAGCCACTTGTAGCAGGTCCGACTGGGCTTTTCTCCTGAACAGTCCCAATGACTTCAGATGTCTGCGCAATGTTGACATACTTATATTAATGCCCTCCTCACTTTTAAAGAACATCCATATTTCCCAATGCCTCAACCCGAGCATGAAATAAAATACGATAGCGTCGGATAGCGTCATCTTTGCCGGCCAATGACTTCAGATGTCTGCGCAATGTTGACATACTTATATTAATGCCCTCCTCACTTTTAAGGAGAATCAATATTTCCCAATGCCTCAACCCGAGCAGGAAATAAAATACGATAGCGTCGGATAGCGTCATCTTTGCCGGCCAATGACTTCAGATGTCTGCGCAATGTTGACCTACTTATATTAATGCCCTCCTCACTTTTAAGGAACATCAATATTTTCCAATGCCTCAACCCGAGCAGGAGATTAAATACGATAGCGTCAGATAGCGTAATCTTTGCCGGCCTGCAGCTAGCCAGCAGCGTTATTAATGAATGAGAGGCGTGATCCTTTTCTCGTAAACGAGATCCTTATGTCGTAAATATATGATATCTTATCTCGTAATTACGAGATCCTTATCTCATAATTACGAGATCCTTATCTCGTAATTACAAGATCTTTTCTCGTAATTACGAGATCCTTTAATCTGAGATTAAAGTCAGAATTCTGACATTAATCTCAGAATTCTGACTTTAATCTCAGAATTCTGAGAAAAAAGTCAGAATTCTGACTTTAAAGTCAGAACTAAGGGTATCTGTAAGGACCAACCTCCGTGGGAGAGACACTTTGCTTTATGCAGTAGGAGGAAACCTATGGAAAGCCAAGAAGGCCACAATCCGGCCCTAGAATGGCGCGGTAAAAGTGCAAAACCGCACGGATTCCGTGCGGTTTGGCAAAAATTCCGTACGGTTTTGAATGACTAATAGCCGCGGCTATTAGTCATTCACTCCGGCTATTAGTTATTCACTCCAGCTATTAGTTATTCACTCCGGCTATTAGGTATGCAGAACGAGCCCTCCCTCTTCTTTGCTTGACCACTAAGTTTGAAGGCTGTCTAACCAATCAGTGAAGAGAAATACCAGACTAAAGTAACGCATTGTCGAGACTAGAGCTGCAGTGCCTCCATGTTTCGCCGTAACATAAAGCTGTGTTGTCTTTACTAGTTTCACTACAATGTAATGACCACCACTAGCTAGTGGAAAATACATTTGTGTCTACTACAGTGATATATTTGTATATGTTACGCTATATATTGAGTTGGCAGTGTGCGAAATACCCGTCAATATTCGGGGATGCCCTCATCCCCAGATTGTTCTCGATATGCAGTAGCCAGCTAGGCCATAACATTACAATATTTCATGGATGCAAGCAAGCCAAGACAATCAATCTATATCTATAGCCTACATGACAACACACACACACACACACACACACACACACACACGAACACACGTTAAACACACTGGTAAAGCAATAGGAGTCTGCATTGGCTAAAGTTGTTGGGATGCACGTTATTTTATAACAGGGAGGGGCAAAGTTGTGCATTACAATGCAAACACGACAATAATTGGCACCGTTCTTGCGCACTCAGAAGAACATGAACTGAATAAATGCCAGGTATATAGCATATCGGAGACGCGCACACAATCAGTGCATTTGCAAATGAGAGCCTGCAGTATGACCGATCTTGTGACATTATTTAACCATCCATCTACAGCTAATACGATCAGACAGATACATCATTGATCACATATAAGCCCACAACAAGCCCAACATCACCACGGCAGGTGCGCTCTCTCTCGAACATTCGCACAATCACTCCAACTTCTCCAACTCCAAGGCAAAGCTGTTTCACTAAGACCACAAACAACCACAACTAACCAGCCTACATATCCACAACAATGCACAACAATCAGTTCTATACATTGCGTCAATCTTATGTTTGGCGCACATGGCTAATTTGCATACTGGCACAGGACTGTCGGCTCCGCTTGTCAAAAAAATAGAACGTATTTGTGAATAAATGCTTTGAATTCTGAATACTGGACATGGTGAGCTTGGTGAGTTGGCTATGGGACGTGCACTTTTACTGCGCCATTCTAGGGCCGGATTGTGGCCTTCTTGGCTTTCCATAGGTTTCCTCCTACTGCATAAAGCAAAGTGTCTCTCCCACGGAGGTTGGTCCTTACAGATACCCGTAGTTCTGACTTTAAAATCAGAATTCTGACATTTTTCTCAGAATTCTGAGATTAAAGTCAGAATTCTGAGATTAATGTCAGAATACTGACTTTTTTCTCAGAATTCTGAGATTAATGTCAGAATTCTGACTTTAATCTCAGAATTCTGAGATTAATGTCAGAATTCTGATTTTTTATCTCAGAATTCTGAGATTAATGTCAGAATTCTGAGATTAATGTCAGAATTCTGACTTTATTCTCAAAATTCTGAGATTAAAGTCAGAATTCGGACTTTTTTCTCAGAATTCTGAGAATAAAGTCAGAACTTCATTTTTTTTTACATGTGTGGCCCTAATCCTCTTCCGTACATTTGTGTGTGGATCAGAAATGTGTTTGTGAAACTTATTTTTGTTTATGGATTTATTTTACATTTATATATACAGATATATATATATATTTGTGTGTGCAGTGAAATGTATATGGGAGAAGAGAGTAATTTATATATAAATCACAAAATACATTTGTGAATCCTTCTCCGTGCATTCATTATTAATGAGACTGTTCTGACCCCATAGTTTAACACTAACATTATGCATCCCTGCCCATTTTAAGTGGGTATACTCATCAGGCCTTCAGTGTGTCTTAAACAACCACACATAAAAGGTTGCCCATATTATATTGATATTTTATCGTATTTGTCTAAATGCAGACTTGACTGTAGATAGATTTATGAGTGAAGTTACCAACACAATAGATTAAAAACAGTGTTTATCACTAACATTATGCATTCCTGCCCATTTTAAGTTGGTATGCTGACATCTTTTTACTGGATAAAGTGTGAACATGTGCATCACGTAGACTACAGTACTGTACACAGCCTAACAAACACATTATTGGTTTGTTTGCATTCAGAGACTCCAGCTGCAAGAGCCATCAGGAACCGACAGACCAAGGACAGCTTTGACAGAAGAGGCGAAGCAGAGGCTGTCTGAAGAGGTCTGCGACACCATCCTGGCTCACAACAAAACAAGGTTCTCTTTCACTGGCCACCTTGTGAGTGCTACCTTAGTACAAGGAAATACAGTATGTTTGAAAGGTAATGCCATTCATTTCCTGCTGATGCTCTGAATGCCACTACTCCTATGACTATGCGAAATTCAATGGGTCAGGAACGTCTGAATGCACTGGCCATGCTCTCCATGGAAAGGAAACTAGTCCTCAACATACGTGATTTCAATGAGAAATTTATTGACCGCTTTGCTGCACTGAAAGAGAGACTAGCAAAGTTTCAGTACAAGTAATGTAGTGTCTGTCCGTCTGTCTGTCCGTCTGTCCGTCTGTCCGTCCGTCCCCTTCCCCTGAGGATGGACACTGGGTTACAGCGGCCCTCACAACACCACACCACCACCCCACCCCTTTCAAGTGTATATTGTATATAGTTCTCTGCAAACCTATGGTGGCATCATGCTTTCAGTGTGCATATTGTATGTAGTTCTCTGCAAAACTATGGTGGCATCATGCCTTCAGTGTGCATATTATATGTAGTTGTTTGCAAACCTATGGTTGCATCATGCCATCAGTGTGTCTTGAACAACCACACATAAAAGGTTGCACATATTATATTGATATTTTATCTTATTTGTCTAAATGCATAAATAAATGTAGATCATTTAGATTTAGAATCACTTTCTCTCTCTCTCACTCTCACTCTCCCTCTCTCACAAACACACATAAAGATAGAGACAGAGAGAGATTGTTAACTTTGTTTATTGTGTATAATTCCAAATTATTATTGATGTATTTGCACTTTTAATCTTGCTGTATTCTACAAGGCAAATAAATTAAGTTAAATTTAGTTCCCCGGCTCCATTCGTCTTTGTAAGGAAATGTTCAATTTTGTCTTTATTATTTTGTCAGAATGCACCAGAATTCATTTGTATTTGAAAATCAGAAAAAAAATTCCGGGGGGCGAATGCCCCCAGACCCCCCTTACAGGGGTTTGGTTTACAAACTTTCTGCCCCGCCTAAAATAAATTTCACCAGCCGCCACTGACACTGCCCTTAGGGTAAATTGTTACCAGATGAAGATGGTCTCTCTCTGCTCCAGGTCTTTCTCTGGTGGTCGGTCTGGTGCTGTACATCTCCAGTATCAACGATGAGATGCTGAACCGGACCAAGACCTACGAGACCTACTTCACCTACAAGTATGGCTGGTCCTTCGCCTTCGCTGCCATTTCCTTCCTGCTGGATGAGGTAATCCTCCCCCTCCGACTTACTGTTCTTTAGTGTAATATGGAAGCAAGGAGACACGTGGGGCTCAGTGGTAGACCTGACCTCTCCACGCACAGGACCGGCTGCTTTGAATCAGCCTCATGGACAGGGCAGGACTTCAGAGGTCGGTCTGGTGCTGTACATCTCCAGCCATATGCACATGGAACTGGAACCACTTCCATGGCTGTGTCTCAATTCAGGGGACGCGTCCTTCGAAGGATGCGTTCTATGAAGGTGTGGCCTTCATAGACCGTGAAGGCCGGACCGAAGGCCGGACGAACGTTTTTAAATGAGAGGGACTGGCCTACGGAGCACTTCAAGTTTGCGTAACAAACCCTTTACCTTGCGTGACGACGCGCCGCTCCTGTCACCTAGCAATCCTGACAGCTGCGGTTCAAACCGGACGGCGGAGGAGAAATATGGCGCCGTTATATAATAATTATATAAATATAACGTTAATTAGTTTAACGTTATGGCTCGTGTTAATGTCATTGAACTTTGACAATAAAGTTACAAATTTAAATTAGTCCATACTTTATTTTTATATAAATAAATGTTTTTACATAGTTTTGTCATTAAATATGTAATTTGCTGCAACTGCCGCCTCCGCTCTCTCCGACACCATTTCTGAAAAAACAACGTGTAATGAATCTCGGGATATGTTGGGCCGTTAAGGATCCAGCTGTTGGATCCTTCAAATCCGGGAAAAGAAGGCTGCATTTGTCTGCCGCATTTGAAGGAGCCTTCGAAATGGGACAGCCTTGACGCATCGCAGTGTCGCAATCGGCCTTCGAATGCAGCCTTCGAAGGATGCGTCCCCTGAATTGAGACACAGCCCATGAGTTCAGAAGAGAGGGGGAGAAAAGGTGGGACTTCAGAGGAGCAGGGCCGTGCAGAGACCTTTGAGGGTTAGGTGCTCTAATTCAAAAAAGGGCACATGGAACAAGATTTGTTAACAATATATGTCATCTTTATTTGAGTACTTAAACAGGTCGAGAGAGAGAGAGAGAGAGAGAGAGAGAGAGAGAGAGAGAGAGAGAGAGAGAGAGAGAGAGAGAGAGAGAGTGTCTAACCCCGCGGCTGCGGGCATGCATAGTGCCAGCCGCTCATCTTAACGGCAGAACATGGAATCTGTCAGGTTAATATCATAACTTTAAAAGCACCTAATGACTCCCTTTAACAGCGTCTTGGAAATATTATTTCCAAGAGGCTGACGGTCAGAATCTGACGGATCATCAGTAAGAAGTAAAGCATACGTTACTTTTAAAAAGGGAGCCGTAAAGAAGACCTTTCTTTTTTTACATGTATACACACGTAGCCTATAACATCTTTTCCCACAACGCAGGATCCGCGACTGTGTCACACCGGAGATAGTCAAAGTCTTCATCCCCAGGTTCATTTTCGACCCCCGGCGTTTCTTCAGTTTCCTTCACAGGCGATGTGAGAAGGCTGTTTCCTTGCTGGTGACGTCGTTATCAGTGGGAAGTGGAGGCTGAGCTGCTGCTCCAGGCTCCTCCGCGCTCGGGCCAGGATAGTAGTTAGCACTAGCATCCAGCGCTGTAGCATCTGCTGGATGGACGTTGTCTAGGCTAACTGATTCCGCATCGTCACCTTGTTCTCGTTTTTGGTTAAAAATCGTTGAGATGGACGGTATTTGTTGTACCAGGGCAGTATCTTTAGTGTCTTTTTCTATCTTTATTTTACACTGTGCTGACCCGCTTAGCACACGTTTCTCCATTTTCACTGTGAAATTGACCGCTGACCAAGCACTACGACATTGACGTCACGTCACGTTATTTTTTTTTAATTGTGATGTGTTTATTTTGCAAATCAAAAACATTCAAATCCTTTTATGACCAAAGTATTGGCCATTTGAATAAAAAAAAAATACATATATATTTAAATTGGCCAGGGCCCTGTACATGTGCCCACTTGGCCCAAGTGGTAATCCGTCATTGCACAGGTCATAGTGTTAACACGCAATTCATGGGTCATAGTGTTAACACACAGGTCATAGGACATAGTGTTAACACACAGGTCAAAGGTCATAGTGTTATTGAAAAGGTCATAGTGTTCACACACAGGTCATAGTGTTAACACACAGGTAAAATGTCATAGTGTTAACACACTGGTCAGAGGTCATAGTGTTAACACACTGGTCAGAGGTTGTAGTGTTAAAGCATAGGTCATAGTGTTAACTCATAGGACATAGTGTTAACACACAGGTCATAGGGCATATTGTTAACACAATGTTCATAGGCCATCGTGTTATGGCACAGATCATAGTGTTAAAGTGTTAACACACAAATCAGTGTTATAGTGTTAACACACAGGGCATAGGCCATAGTGTTAACACACAAGTCACAGTATTAACACACAGGTCATAGTGTAAGACACAGCTCATAGGTCATAGTGTTATCACAAAGGTTATTGGTCATATTGTTAACACACAGGTCATACTATTAACACATAGGTCATAGGTCATAGTATTCACACACAGGTCATAGTGTAAAGACACAGCTCATGGGACATAGGGTTAACACACAGGTCATAGTGTAAAGACATAGGTCATAGGTTATAGTGTTAACAAACAGGTCGTAGGTCATAGTGTTACCACACATGTCACAGTGTTAACACACAGATCATAGTGTTATAGGGTTAACACAGTTATGTGGGATGACCAGTGTTATCCCACAGGTCATAGTGTTAACACAGGTCATAGATCATAGTGTTAATACCTAGGTCCTAGGTCATAGTGTTAACACAAAGGTCATAGTGTTAAAACACAGATAATAGTGTTAACTCATAGGTCGTAGTGTTAACACTAAGGTCATATTGTTAACACACACGTCATAGGTCATAATGTAACACACTGGTCATAGCCTTATTTTATTTTTTATCCCGTAGGTCCTGTTACGTAATATTGTGTCCCTCGAGACGCATCACGCCATTTAAATCAAATCAATCCAATCACTGCAGCGTGTCCACCAATGTTTATGAATTTAATTGTAAGCAAACAGGTATTACAAGTTAAACAATTGAATTCCGGCAGTTAACTTTGCTCGCAAGGACAGCTGAACAGGCAAAAAGGGCGAAAATCGTATATTGTAAAGGGGGTAACACAACCTTAATGGCCAAGCACATTAGCATCGTGCATCAAATAAAGACCAAATGCAGTTCCTTCGACTGTCTCAGAGTTCAAAGGACTCTTTCAACTCCTTCTCCTGTCGCACCACAGACGGGCCCGTCTTAATCATCCACTCAAACTACGAGCGGTAATCGCACACACAGACATTGTCGCTAGTCCTGTCAGTCAAAAATAGAAATCCAATTGTGAAATCGGTGTTGTAATCAGCAGCATACAAGCTAGTTATCTTAAAAAGTATTTAAAGTTTCAGATGTGCTGCGTTCAAATGTAACATAAAGAAACGGTAAATTGAGTTTATGGTGTGAAACATGATTACTGTATTACTCATGTTTCTGTATTACTAATACAGCTGCATAGTGCTCTAATAATTTTAGTTTACATAACTAAAACTACTGATATTTATTAAGAATTGCATATTTAATGTAAAATGCAATTATTGATTTACTAAATATTTTCCTCATCAATAAAAACGCTTCATATTTCCACCATTTAATAGAAAAGTATCGATAGGGGTATCGATAAAGACTCGGATCGTTAAGTATCGAAAATGGTATCGTAAAATGGTAAGTATTAATGATCCCCATCCCTAGTGTTAACATTATGACCTATGAACTGTGTGTTAACTTTATGACCTATGACATGTGTGTTAACAATATGACCTGTGTGTTAACGCTATGACCTGTGTGTTAACACCATGACCTATGACCTGTGTGTTAACACTATGACCTATGTGTTAACACTATGACACAGGACCTGGGTATTAACACTATGGTCTATGACCTGTGTCTTACACTGTGACCTGTGTGTTAACACTATGACCTATGTGTTAACACTATGACACAGGACCTGGGTATTAACACTATGATCTATGACCTGTGTCTTACACTGTGACCTGTGTGTTAACACTATGACCAATAACCTTTTTGATAACACTATGACCTATGACCTGCGTCTTACACTATGACCTGTGGGTTAACACTATGACCTATGACTCATAGGTCATAGTGTTAACACATAGGTCATAGTGTTAACACACAGATCATTGTGTTAACACACATGTCATAAGTCATAATGTTACTGCAGAGTCCTCTGCAGAGTCCTCACTCATCATGTCACCCGGGTTACCAGCCCTGCTCCCTTCATCTGCTCACTGGGCCGGGTTGTGAGGGGTGGACTGATAAGGCCCTGGGCTGCTGTTGTCCCTCAGGCTGCTGAACGCTGGGCTAGGGGTCTGCAGCCCACCACCACACAAAACATCTAGATCTAAGAGTCCACTATATCACTTGTGTGTGTGTGTGTGTGTGTGTGTGTGTGTGTGTGTGTGTGTGTGTGTGTGTGTGTGTGTGTGTGTGTGTGTGTGTGTGTGTGTGTGTGTGTGTGTCACCATGCTCTCTAAACCCTCCCTCTCCCAGACGGCGGGCGTCATGTCGGTGTACCTCTTCATGAAGCGCTACACGGCCGAGGAGATGTACCGCCCCCACCAGGGCTTCTACCACCCCCGCCTCAGCAACTGCTCCGACTACTCGGGCCAGTTCCTGCAGGGGGACGTCCCGGACGGGCCGGCAGTCCGTGGCCGCAGCCCCTCTGCCGTTTCCGAGACCTCCATGCCCATGAGCGGCTCCTCCTGCGGCCACTACCCCGCCCTGCTGCGCTGTCCCGAGTACCAACACATGACCTCCTCCCACTGCTGAGCCGCCGCCGGGGGGGTTGCGTTTGCATGCGGGTGTGTGTGTGAGTAGGTGCGTGGGGGTGTCTGTTTGCGCGCGTGTGTGCGTGCGTATGCACCTGCATGTGCGTGTCTGTGTGTGAATGGATGCCTGCGTGTATATGTGTGCGCGTGTATGCGTCTGTGTGTGTGTGCGTGAGTGTGTGTGTCCGTGTGTGTGACCACCATGTTACTCTATTAGTAGCCATGCCACGGTGTGACTTGTGATTCCAGAGTGTTCTTGCTGTGGAGGATGAGCTGGTCAGGTTGTCATGCTGGG
The DNA here is from genome assembly GCF_902167405.1 of Gadus morhua. NCBI lineage: Eukaryota > Metazoa > Chordata > Actinopteri > Gadiformes > Gadidae > Gadus > Gadus morhua. Next base: position 826,047 of record NC_044050.1, on the reverse strand, counting down.
GGTCGCGCCCGTAGTGTAGGAACGCCCACCAGGAAATGGTGGACGTTATGGAGATGGAAACCATGCCAATAGTCAGGGGGCCAATTCTGAAAAGGGTTCCGTTAAGACTTTTGCGGACATGTTTTGTTACAAGCTGTCACCCTATTTTTTTTAGTTAGAAGACACCCATATGTAAGATATTAGGGTGGTTGTCAAGCTGAAAAAAATAAATAAAATTGTTTGTGACTTTTACCAGCAATTTCAGGCCAACTTTTTGGTTTCCTTCTCAATACGACATGCCAACAATAAATGTTGAATATCTCCACAACCACAATGACCATATGCATAAAATGTGGTATCAAATGAAAGCTAACACTCATGGTATGTCTGCTGACATGTCAGAATGAACATTTATTGTACAGTTTGAGAGAAAGTAGAACTAGAACATGAAAAAAACAATCTCCGCCTGAAGAGAACCAGTTTTCAAAGTGAATATCAGCTTGGAAACATAACAAAGTATCCCAAAACCTCTTGTAGGGAAAGCCAGTGCAATGCTGAACAAGTTATAATAATCAAATGTCCAGGCTAGGGATGGGCATTCGTTAAAGTTGTCTTAGTCGATCGTCAGGAGAATTAACGATCAATTAGTCGATTAATCGTTAATATTTTACATTGAAATTAAAAATATATATATATTCAAAATGAAATGAAAATACAAATGCAGCGTGTTTTCCTCATTGGGATCTTTATTATTCGATGAACAACTCAGTTAAACCAGATCCGTTCAATAGTTATGGACTACTCTGCTCTAAGCAACGGAGCATGCAGCTCGAAGCCGGTGCTCATAAACATAACTAAAAATAAATACAACCCTAGTTTCTTCCCAAAATAATAACAATAATAATATCAAAGAAACAATCATGTTATAACTTAACCAACCAGTCTACGGATTTTTGTTCAGAAAGATGAGCATGTTGACATGCTCTGGGGTCAGACCCGACTGCAGCCTGGTGACCGTCAGTCCAGCCGCCGAAAACACCCGCTCTGAGGGGACCGACGTTGCCGTGATGCACAAATACCTCCGTGCTAACTTGGCAAGGCGGGGGAACAACTTTCCACAATCCAGGGGCTCAGAAAGTTCTTTATTTCTGCTTCGATGCTAACCTTGCCTTGAGTGGTAGGCCTATAGTGCTCCCCAAGAAGTCATTTTTTAAATCATAATGGTCCCACACCAGACTTCGCCGTGGCCTCGTCCGCTTCATGATTACATCGCCGTGTTCCAATATCCATACTATCCGTACTTACTAGTCTAAGTTTGAGTACATAGGGCGTTCCGATTCAGATCGGGCGAAAATAAGTTTACTGAAAACTGTCAAATCGCGAAGTGTGTGGCGACGTACACTTTTCATACTCAACGGCAGCCATCTTAGCTACGTAGCGGAAGAGGGCTGAGCCAGGCTGAGCCGAAGTCGGCGCATTTTCCACATAGCCTGCATTAATAGTCATTTTGTAGTTTTTATAGCTTTTTATAGCTGCTAGGCGTAAAGAGTTCACCGTTCAAAGCGGGATGTTTATTGCCGGGGAGAAGTCGCAAATTTAAATATTGCCCCCGTGTGGTAAAATGTTTAATTGCACACTGCATTAGTTTAATCGATGAAAAATGTCCATATTCGACGAAATTCTTAACGATCAATTAGTCGATTGTCGATTAATCATGCCCATCCCTAGTCCAGTGGAAATGTAGAACTCTAGATGGTGGTCTGGGGTGCTATTTGACTTCATTAATGTACCAGGTTGTAACACAAATTATATTTAATTGACACATCACTATAGTTACTGCTGTCTCCCTTCTTTAGGGTTAGGGGTTAGTAACTAGTTAGTCGTAATAACTATGTAATAGTCATATGGCAAAGGTATTTTAACACACACAAGCTCATATTTATGTTTTAATATTGTTTATTTAAGTATTTTCAATTCTCAAACCCCAGCGTGTGTGTTTTTCCCCAACCAAGCAGTGGCAGTCAGGTAGGCAGCCAACAGAAGGCATTGTTGTAAGTCGCTTTGGATAAAAGCGTCTGCTAAATGCCCTAAATGTAAATGTAAGGCATCCAGGGACCATGTCCATGTGCTCAGTCTGATTCCTGGTCAGGGACACAAAAGAAGAGTTTTGGAAATGAATACCTTCCCAATACAAAAATGGCTTACCCCAAGAGCATAATATAAAGCTAATCTACAAAACAAGAAAAACAATTATGCCAAATAATAATGATTTGAGTACCTGAGTATTCTTGCACCAAGCTGCACAAGCACACCCACATGCCCCACTGCATATTCCACTTCTTCGACATCGACACTGCCTGGTACTGCACTGACTTCCACTTTCTTTGCATCCGCATATCGTCAGCTCCAAGCACTGTACAGGTTATTTGGTTAAAAGCTGGGGGACAAGCATCCCATCCTTCATGTGCCAACCACAACTGGTTGGTGAGGGCAACTGTGGATGGCTCACTAGTGACTGTTTCCAAACCTTCGTTTGATAGTGGGCCCTCATGAGGTGCAGAGACAAGGTATCCTGAGTTGGTGGTAAAGTATCCACATTGGCTTTCACTTTCTGAAACAGGGCACAGTGAACAGTGAACAGGATTAAAGTGTTGGTAGTTTTTGGATCATAAAGTTTGCAGAAAAACTGTTCTGCTGAGGATAGAATAGCTGGACTTGGTACTTCATCCTCACCAAAGTTGTGGAGAAGATGAGGGCACCGCTGGAACACTTTCCATGCCGTCCTTTTCCCTATTCCAGTGAACTGACTCGTAGTGTCACATCCAGTGGTGGCATGAAATGCCAACAAACCATTTAGAATCTCATTTGACATTTTAATATCATGCACTTCAATGTAGCCTGGTTTCTTAGCAATTCCTGCTTTCATCCAAATCTCTGGGCTCAGCAGGTGTGCAAACACAAGAAGCAACAATATTTACATCTGTGTCTCTGCACTGAATGATGAGCTTCTCATACCCTTTGATTTTGGCATCAACAGCATGTAGCAATATGAGGGTATCTGCTTCTTCATGTGCATCCCGTAGGTGGGAAACGTCAATCCCAGCTGCCGTTGCCACTTTTCAGCATCATCAAATCCCCCACTTATTACAATTTCAAGACCATACTGAATGACATGCCTTTCAAGTTCAATAGAAATTAATTGTGTCAGGTTGGCCTTGTTGTCGTCCATTTCAATGAAACTATTCCAGTTAGCTGGTATCTTTACATCATTACTTAAAATGGGTTAGGTGCTGCGTTTTGCTCTTGTTCCACCCTTTATAGAGTTCTGTAGGTACGGATCAAAGACTAGATCCACTCTAGTAATGTTCCCATGTAGATGCCAGTCACTTTCCGCATGAAATTGTCAGCATAATCCCCAAAGGTTGATGCATTTTGTGGTTTTCCTATTGCTTACTAAAGCCATCCCAACAATGATAGTGCATGTTCTCACAAGAGATGGACTTAGCCCTGTGTCTTTTGCACCAGCTTGTAGTATGGTGGCTAAGACAGCTTTGCTAGTAGGTCTGAGCACTGACTCTTTTGTGGCAAGTGAGAGGGGGATTGCACACAGTTCCTCTTCGAGAAGCCCATCAATGTTAACCTCTCTGCCACTGTCCATGGATACAATGATGCGATTGAAAATATCCCTGTCAGGCTTCACACATTTTGATTTGAGTTTTCCAAGTTTGCCATCTGTTCTGTAAAGATTTGAGAATGTTTTGAGTTTTCTCTTAGTGAGGCTGTTATGGAAGTTTGTGTTCATTGTGCTCATTCTTTTTTTCACCAACTCAGTTACCATTTGTTTCCCAGTCTCTGCAGCATGTGTTAAGTCATTCAGTATATCTTCTGAAGCAACATCACTGGTTGTCAAAGACACCAACTCATACTCTCCAGTTGGAAGACATGATATCTCTGGAATTGGTCTACAACTTGAAAGTCATCATCATTATCCCTTCTGATTCTTGATGGAAGGCAGTCTTTGTGGTTGTCCTCATCATCTTCTCCATCATGTGGCTGTCCAAACAGGGATCTAGTGTCCTGTGCTAAAGATGCACGTTCATTGTAGGTGATGGACCAACGGTTTCTAGCAGTCTCATTTCGAGTGATGCCTACCAATCCTCCAGCAACCTTTCCGGTTTTGTTGATGTGTTCAAGGCAAAGATCAAATGGCATCTCGTTGAAGGTGTGTTTGGCCTCTTTGGCTACAAAATCACCATCTAGGAAGCCCTGGTAGACCCATGGTGCTGTCTGTGCAAGATGTTCCATGTCTGCTATGAATACAGCACCCCATCTTGTGTAGTGGGTGTGATCATATGCAGCAAACCAGGGCATCATGCTCTTGAAGGCAGACATGTAAAACTTCCTGTCACCAAATCTCAGTGCCCGTGTGAATGCCAGGAGAATAGACACAAGGTTCATGTATTGTCGCCAGAAGGTAAATGTTGGTTTGTCTTCATTAGCCTTGTCAAACTCAGCACTGAGATCCTGAACCTCTCCAACTTTCAGAACAAGATCTTCATAGCATGCTGCACTTTGAAATCTGGGAGACTTTGATCTCCCAGATTTCAGCATTATTTTTGAGATTTCTTCTTCAGGTTTACTTCGTCTGAAAGCAGCAGTCTGGGAAGCATAAAAGGTTACTTTACCATCAAGGGTCTCCTCATTTATGTCTATGTTGTCATTTGCATGCATCCAGGGAGACTAGCATTGACAAAGTTCAGTGGAATGTATACTTCACCATTCTCAAAGTATCGCTTCATAGCCTCATTTGCCATGGTAGTATCTGCTCTCAACACTGACTCATAGCTTATGCTGTGCCCAGCAGCATGAAGTAACTGCACTAAGTCCTTTGAGCGTGTAGCTTGGCGTACAGCAACTCCAATTCCAATGTGTTTTGGTGTCCACCAGAAGCATTTCTGCATGATGCTGATCTATCCCTCCAATAACATCATGTCTTGGGGACTCCCTGATGTCTGCCTTGACCTTTACCGACACCCGATACAGCCAACTCAGTATCTCAGTCTCCTTGTCTGTTCCACAGCTAGCCATTGTCATCCCTTTAGCATCATCTTGTTTGTCATCCATTAATGTCTTCATGTTAAGAAGAGCAGTTCCAGCTGTCATTTCAGGAAATATCATGATGGAATGAGTTGGTTTTAATGTTTGAACAAACATTGCTTTTCCCTGAAGCAACTTTTCAAGCTTTGTCTTGAAACGCTGACCTTTGTATATTCCTGGTTCCAAATCAAAGTCTCCCAGAAATGTACAGTATCTTTCCCAAAGAGTTTTCAACTATTATATTTCAGCTCTGGCAATTCCTGCTCTAAGCTCATCTGCCACATTGTGTAAGCAAATGGAATATGGATCACCTGCTCTTGATGAAGTGCTCTGATACTTCCTGAGGAACTCTATGTAGCAGATAAGATGATACTTGCCTTCTGTGGCAATCAAGTCATTGACTCCTGCAAGCCCCAGTCGCAATTCTGTGTCTTGTTGAGCTAGATCAAGAATCTTTTTAGATGTGGTCATGACTTGGATGTTTCGAAGTTTGTCATCAGGCTTGTCTTTCTGACCGAAAATATTTTTTTCCCAAGGCACTGAAGGCATCGAACTTCTAGTGATGATCGGCTGGCAATTGCTTGCAGTATTTAGTGATTTTTTTCACTTTCAGAGCGTTTCTTCAGGCGGGAAATAAAAGTAACATTTGCAAAAGCTGAATAGCATGTTTTGTGCCATTTTATCTTGCCAGTTTCTGTGTCCAGAAACATTCAATTCTCTCCAGAGTATCAGCATACTCTACGTCTTGGTATTTCACCCGTTCATTTGCTCTCAATCTAATACACTTTAGCCCATTCTCAGAAGGATTTCTTAGGGCTTTATCTTGGCTGTATTTTCCATATTTGTCTTGACAAATGAAACATTTTTCCCAATCAATATCTCTTCCTATTTGTTTTTATTTGGATGCTAGGCTTACAGCTCCCTCTGGATCCATGTTATCTCATCTGAAAGGCAACTAAATGTTTCACTACACTAGTCTGATTGGTTTCTGAGTAGATCACTAAAAGGTCATCTGACATAAGCTGAGGGCTTTTCTATCTAACAAACTGGTTAACACTTTTAGCTAGCAAACTGTAAAATTAATGCTGTGCAGCAAATAAATTATAAACATAATATTTCCATCACACATCTGCACAAAACTTAATTTACCTATTAGTAAGTAAGCTAGTAATTATGAAAGTACATTAGCCTAGCTATCTGTCTGGGAAGTATAGCTAGTTGGAAAACGTTTAGCTTACCTTTTTCTGGCAAAATTTGATGGTAGAGTCTTGAGGTAAATGTTTTTGTAGACAAATAGACCAAGTTAATCTGTTATGTGATTGTGTGATTCACTCCTTTTAAGCTTTTTTTAAGTCAGCTGACACATGCCAAATCACAGCTGTGCTGACACAACAGTACCCCTTGTGGTGTGATACTCTTGTGGTATTTATTGATTATTATTTTTTAAAGATCATGCTTGCACATAAATTGGATTATATTGCATATTTGCACCAAATTAAAGGAGGTAATATGGAAGAAAGAGGAAGCACTTTGGGGAAAAAATCTGCTTTTGACACTTTTAAGAGTATAGTGTTAAAATGGGCATAAAACCTTTTTCTAAACTGACAACGTGGCTAGAACACATGTTTAGGGGTTAAGTATTAATACTGGATAGGTTGTATGCTTGTAATAAAAAGTGTCAGACAAAGTTATAATATCAGTTTTGGCACCCTGACTACAACGGGAAGTTAGTCATCACATACAGAACATAGACAACAGCAGAGATGCTGGCTTGAGTTGAGCTTGTGTTGATGTAAGAGCCCAAAATGACCAAGACTAAAAATACATTTTCCTTCTGAGGAGAAGGTCTGTAGATGCTGCATTGCTGGGATGGCCAATAGCCATCCCAGCAATGCAGTGCGGCCAGGTGCGGTATGATTAGGTGCGGTTAGGAGCGGCTCGCATTTCCACTGCCGACAGTACCATTATGGTAGGGTGAGGTTAAGCCGGATGGCGATAGCCGTGGCAGCTACGTAGGCATTGTGACATCATAGCAGCCCGACACAGCTTAGCCTGCTAAATGAATTCAATTAAAGAAGGATACGACACATTAAAAAAAGAGAAACAATGTAGGACGTCCAAGAAGGAGGGCAAACTTTTGCGCAACATTGTCCTCAAGCTTTCGCTGTTGTCCAGAAATACCTTGCGGGTACTGTGTTTGTTTGTTTTTATGACCCTGTTGCACAAGAAGTGACGATTCTGTCGACCAATCAACGGACAAGGTGTGTAGCTCCAACTTTTCGGCGCCCTTTCAGACCGATTGGTTCCCCAACGGAGGAGTACTGAAAAATAGCAATGGATAATCGTGGCTCATCTAGTTATTTTTGGACTCCGCCTACTTTTGGTGGTGGAAACGCGAACCGTACTGCACCTAATCGCACCTTACCGTACCGCACCACTCAGGGGAAATGCGCATTGACACAAAGACATTAGTAGCCCCAATGTAACACAGAGGCCCTGATGCAACATGGTAACACAGAGGCCCTAATGTTAAATGGTAATACAGAGACATTAGAAGCCGTAATGTAACAACGAGGCCCTAGTGTAACATGGTAACAAAAGGACATTAGCAGCAATAATGTGACACCGAGGCCCAAATGTACCATGGTAACACAGAGTCATTAGTAGCCCTAATGTAACAAATGCCGCGTTTCCACTGCAGGGTGCGGTACGGTTCGGTTCGCCTCAGTCCGGTAGGGAGGGGGCGGTATAGCCCAGCTCAGTTCCAAGGTCGTGTTTCCACCGCCGACAGTACCCTTTATGGTAGGCCGGATGTCGATCGCCGCAGCAGCTACGTAAACATTGTGACATCATAGCAGCGCTACACAGTGTAGCCTGCTCAATAAAAACAATGGAAAAGTTGTACGTTATTGTCAAGTTTTTCATGGCATGTTTTACGCGACATGTTCATTGCAAAGAATAATACGATAATACTCAAGGCTACTGTTTGTTTGTTTTTATCCCCACGTCGCCCAAAAGTGACGATTCTGTCGACCAATCAACGGAGGGGATGTTTAGCTCGAATTCTCCGGCACCCTTTCAGGCGTCTCAGTACCCCAACGGAGGAGTACTGAAGACGAGGGCAAAACGAGTACGGCTCCGTCCGGGTCACGCCCACTTTTGGCGGTGGAAACGCAATCCGTACCGCACCTTTGAGAACCGAACCGTACCGCACCCTGCAGTGGAAACGCGCCATAACCGTGCTCAAATCTGCCAGTGTGAGTGTGGCCAGTCTGGCCAGGCCAGGCCAACTTGGCCACTTGGGAGAGGTGTGCTTCTACGGTAGGCCTACTGGCCGCCACGGTACAGATGCTAATGAGCCGACACGTGCACGGCTATGCAACCTGAGCTGGATGACGTATATTCCATGCGACGACGATGGACATAATAAAGGCGACGAGCCTTCTTTCCCATTAAACGGTAAACATGGCGTCAAGCGGTTCAACTGTTGGTTCACGTTGGTCCCATAGAGAAGTGTCTGTCAAAGAGCGAACTGTGTTCTCTGTGTTGTTGTCCATTGTTGTTAAAACTCTGACTGGCTTGGTGTCCACTGCATGGACACCAAGCGACCACTGCATGGACGCTTGGTGATGAAGTGTTACGACGTAGTGACGTATGTACAGGAGCCTACTGTGGCCAGGCCACAGTTGCGACGGCCACGGCCAGATGGCCTAGTGTGAGTGCATCCTTATAAATGACATGCATCAAGAAACTGCATTATCACCTTTTTCATTTTATATTGAAGCATGATCATTACATATAAGATTGTTGTCAATGTTAGTTGTATATCTGAGCAAATAATTAAATGTCATTCATATGTGGCCTGGTGTTAGATTAATTGAAATGAGACTGAGATTGAATGGGTTAAGTGATGCTATGTGTAACGTATTGTCAGTGTTGTGTTAGTGCAGTGGACATGTGCATACAGTGTTAATATATTCTACATAGAGAAGACAGACAGGTTAAGAAAATGATTTATGCCCTAGCGTTCAGATTGATTTAACAAGAGAGATAACAACTAGCCTCATTACATCCTATTCTTAGATCACAAAATATCTGCCACTTTGTTAAATAAATATGTTTCCCCATACTGTGCTTGTTTTGTTTTCATTTTCAACTTTACCTTAAGGTTTAGTCCGAAAAAACACTATCAAGTATATTATTTATTCATATTATCATTGTATTTATGTATTTCCTTAAACAGTAATAGCTAAATGTTATGGGGATAACGTGAATAATAATAAAAAACATTTACCAGTTAGTAAATGCCTGCTCACCTATCTACCCATCTATTACCTATCTACCCATCTATCTATATCTATCTATCTATATCTATCTATCTATCTATCTATCTATCTATCTATCTATCTATCTATCTATCTATCTATCTATCTATCTATCTATCTATCTATTACCTATAATCTATCTACCGGTATTATCTAAATTAAATTAAGGCAATTAAATTAACAAAAGCTAGCTAGACTATGATACACTTTAAACACTCAGTTTACTAGCTAAATTCGATTGAACAATTAAATGCAATACAAATATAAAGTAAAAACAAGTGTTATCTAGTGATCCGTTATCTGTATTATGTTATTTCGTCTTTGGCAACATGAGTGCGAATGATTTTTGAATCAGTTGTCCGTTGCCTGGCAACGGACAACTGATTGCGTAGGCGGTACAAATTTGGTGTGACAGATGTCATTGAGACAAGGCCCTCAGTGCCACTCAGGACTGTAGGAGGGGTACTTCAGGATGCTGAAGTTGCCATCTGATTTCGCAGCATCCTCATGCCATGGCATGAAAATGTCTCCCGTCTGAGCCCCGCTTCCCGCTGCCGAGGGACCACCGCCTCGGCTCTGCAGGAGGCAGAGGTGCCTAAGCGCTGCCTGGCAACAATCCCTTTCTCCTCCTTGTCGCGGTTCAGTCTACTTCACATTGATGTGGACGTGGAAGAACCAGGAACGTCGGAGAACCCAACGCGGTCGTTTGAGATTCATAATATCGGCTCACACAGCTTTTGGCCGTGATAATATATACTATATGATATAGATATCTATGTAGGCTATATGATATTATTTAAATATATAGAGCTCCAGGACTCCCGTGTTTTCTAGAATATTTACAGAACACGGCTGAAGGCTGTGTGCGCCTCGCCATTGCGACACTGTAAACAGAGCGCGCCTCCTCCTTGACCCGCCTCGCTCCTCCTCATTTGCATTATAGCTACAGACACCAAAACAGCGCATTTGGGGGAAGCTCAGGCCCCGTCCACACAAAGCCGAAACGGGCAAAACCGTTAAGGCCCATTCACACCCTAAGGTAAATACGGATACGGACCGTTTCGTCCGGTCCCGGAGGTGTTTCGTCCGTCAATGGGTCCGTCGCCTCTGAGCTTATGAATCTGGAGTGCTCCGGTAGAAACGGAGCAATACCACCGGAAATCGAGGCGGCAGTATAGAGTCAAAAGTCTGACCATTTTATTTTATTGTTCCCCTGCTTTGGCAATGAGTTGTAACTGGTAATTTAACAACATTTTGAGGAGATAATCTGCGGGTTGGTGAGGGGTGTCACATGCCACTGCACACTTTTTGCACTTTTTTGCAGATTTCGGATGACACAAAGCAAAATCATTTCTACAGATGTCATGTTTGCGATTGTCGATGCCGTTAGGTTGTGAAACGACAGTCACTGCCCTCTAGAAGATTTATTGAGTAACATCCATAACAACGCTGAAACCAGACGGAGGTATGAAGGGTAGTTACGGAGGCAACGTTTGGGGCGACGGACGAATTTCGTCCGGAACCAGAGGTATGAATCGGCCTTTACGGTTTCGATCTATCCGGTTTCAGAGTATCTCCGTAAAGACGGAGTCAAGTGAAACCGGGTAGATCTGTTGAAACGTTGTAGTACACATTCCAGGCCCATAAGGGGCGCTGCTTCTGCTACAGAAATCCAGAAGAAAAAATAAACAAGAAGAAGAGGCGTGCATGCGCATAAAGGGTGAGACTCCGCGGCCTTAACAGTCATTGGCTAGAGAGTTGAGGGGTGGGGCGATGACGTCATGGTTTACGGTTTCAGTCGGTTTCAGGCGTCCACACGAATCCAAAACGAAACCGGGTAGATTTGAAACCACCTCCGAGGGTGGTTTCAGAAGTTTACGGTTTCGGTCAGCGGATTCGCCGGCTTCGTGTGGACGGAAGGCCAAACTGTACAAGACCTTTGCGGTTTCGCCATGAAATCAGCTTTGTGTGGACGGGGCCTCAATGTGCGACTGGCTCGGAGTTGCTGTAACTCTGCACCACGCCTGAATTTCCGGAACGTCTTTGAATACTGTGTTATTTGCCCACTAATACCTATATTAAAGCATCCATGAAATAGCATGTCATGGCACCTTTATGGGATTCTTAACAAGTGGCATGGAGCAGCTGGTTCTTCGTTATTTAACCTCTTCAGTCGCGGTAAAGCCGCTTTAATTGGTCTAGATTATCTAAGAGAGCCTAAACAGTCTTTAAAACACAGTTTACAATTTATGTAACCTTTATTTCATTAGTGTAAATACCAAAAAGGGGAGATTTCACTGCTTTTTTTGCATCTGAACCATCTTAGAACTGGTCCTGATTGAAAACCACTACACCTACACTCTTCAAATCTGGATAAGATTATCTCAGTGAGGCTATACCTTATATAAAACATAGTTTCAGGCTTATGAAAGCCTTTCCCTATTTCGTGAAAAATGCAAAAAAGACACATTTCAACGTTTTTTTGTGGTCCAGACCACATTAGAACTGGTCCTCATTAAAAATCACTACACCCAGGGGTGGACTGGCCATCTGGCATACCGGCATCATCCCTGTGGGCCGTTGACCCTCTCTCTCTAAATTCCCTCCAATGGGCTACAGAGTACGACGGAGTATTAGGGCCGCACATGAAGAAATTTTTTTTTTTTGCCATGACGAAATTAATGTCGACAAGTCGACTTTAAAGTCAACATGTCGACATTAAACTCGAAATTTCAAGAATACATTTGAAATGTCACGTTGACTTTAATCTCGACATGTCGAGATTAAACTCGAAATGTCGAGAATAAAGTTGAAATATTATGTCGACTTTAATCTCGATTTGTCGACTTTAAAGACTACATTAAAGTCGGAATGTCGAGAATACAGTTTAAATTTCTTGGGAGAGATTGCATCCGCTCCAAAGGGCCTGTACTGAATCCAATGGCTTGTGCAGATAATTTGGTAAAATTGTATTTCAGAATCGGGTTTAACAATAAAGAGATCCTCACTGTTTTAACGCAGAACCACAGTGTGGTGATTAGTGTAAGGACGCTGAAAAGGTTGTGCGGAAAACTTTGTCTGTTCAGGAGGAGGACCTGAACACACGTGTTACTAGTCGACGTGTCGACTTTAATCTCGTCACGGCAAAAACATTTTTTTTCTTCATGTGTGGCCCTAATACTCCGTTGTAACAGAGGGATAGAAGTGTGTTGCCAGCATCGATGCATATTATTGGTCTATGTTTGCCATTGTCGATCAATCATGGGCTGACAGGCTCAGAGAGCCCTCACAGTGCTGTCAATCACAACACAAACCAGGGTGGGCGGGACCTCATGGCATGGGCCGGAGTCACGGGAGTCGGGAAGGAGCTGAAAATGGATAAGCGTAAGAAACGCCCGGGTGGTGCCGAAAAACTGCGACTTAAGAAGCTAAAGACTCTGGAGATGGAAGCTGCTAAATGTTCAAAATTGACAGACCTATTTGGTGACGGGGTCAACAACCCAGCAGGTGCTGCTGCGCCAGGAGACGAGCGACTGGAGGCATATATGCTAACGTTAGCCTGGGGCTAGCTAGGCTACATTTTGAGACATGTCCAAAAAAAAGTAGTTAATGTTTTTACATTGAATGCGATGTGACCTAATTGACTGCATACTTGTGACAACATATTAGCCCAGAGTTGAAGGGCTGTGACTGTTGGTAGTTTTGATTGATTTTTTTTAAATATGCCGAATTGTGATATTATGGGTTATTATTGTTCAGATGATTTAGCTAAGCTAGCTAACAGCTGCTAACGTCAGTAGTCTCCAGTTGCCATAGCAACAGTAAACATTCACATGGACTAATGAGCTGTAAATAGAGATGCAGAATCAAGCAGTATTGTAAATACAGATGAGATACTTTGAATTTTAGCACAAAATACAAGTAAACATATAGGAAATAATTAGTTTAATTTGCAATATTTGCCATTGAGTTTATTGTAATCTTTCAATTCAGGTATTGTTTATTGAGGTGATGACTATTTCATGTGGTGAGAGGAATGCAATATGTGTATGTTGAAAGGAGTATGTGAAGAAACATACTATATGTGTGATAAAATGACAATTGGTCATTCTTAAATGTCTCTTTATATTCTCTGCTACCATCATAGCACAGAGAGAGAGAGAGAGAGAGAGAGAGAGAGAGAGAGAGAGAGAGAGAGAGAGAGAGAGAGAGAGAGAGAGAGAGAGAGAGAGAGAGAGAGATTCGTCTTGACTTTGTGATTTTGTGTGATGCATATCTATTCAGACCTGTAATTCATGTCTTGGACTTTTTCACACAGCTATAGATAAAAAAATAATTATTCAATTCTCTATTTAGGCCTATGGTTTCATAATGACTGAGTCACCGTTAAAATAAATTAGTTTCAGCTCTAATGCTGCTACTGTCTGTAATATGTTTCTACTTAGATTATTTGTCAGGATATTTTCTTATTATTGTCCGAGTCTGGTTTTAACTAATGCTGGGCTTACACCAAACGATTTTCACAGTCACAGACTAAAAACTGCAAGAGAGAATTTAGTGTTGGATTAAGTGTGATATACAAGGGTTTTGTAGATATGTAGATATGGGGGGTGGAGATGCAGTGACCACAGGAGGTAACTTCCTGTTCGGGTTTCACACCTGTCTTCTCAGGGGACTCTCTAAATCAGGCCTATTCAACTAGCGGCCCGTGGGCCAAATGCGGCCCCTCTTTTTTCTGGCCCGCAAGAGGTTGCATGCAAAAAATAAATAAAATAAAGGTTGCATGCAAATCAGGTTTCCGTGTGTAGCCGGTGATACTAGCCAGTATCAGTACCCCACAACCAGGAACTGGCATCACTTATTCTGACAATGTTTGGCTCAACCGATAAGTGTGAGTCTAGCTTTTCTCATATGAATGCCATCAGAACAAGGGCACGTTGCTCCATGACCTATAAGAAGCTGCATGAGTGTCTCAGGATGAGCCAAACTAGGCAAACAAGGCAGTGCAATCTTTCTCACTGACTCAGTGGCACAAAATATCTCATATGTACAGTAGTTCTGTTTTGTGATGATTCAAACAACATTATTGAATTCTAAATACGTGTCCAAAATATGTGAGAACAAAATCTTTTATAATGGTACGATTAAAAGTGAAGAAGGAAGGAATGCGTCTGACAAGTTTATTCCATTTAGCAGTACTATATATAATAAGTTAACACTTCTTTAAGTACGATTTATTTGTAGCGAGTCATTCACATAGTTTTACTCTGTGTGGCCCATGAACCCCCAGTGGTTTTCCTTTTCGTCCCACTTGTTAAGGAGGTTGAATAGCCCTGCTCTAAATCGACGCCACTTCGCCCGGGGCGGGACTTTCGATGGGTGTGCATGTGAGAAAGGTTTTGGCTTTTAGTGTCTATGTTTATTATGCTGTGTGACGTACTTCCTGTTTCAAATAATACAGCTCGGCCGGTTCCGTTCTGTGTGTTTATCGCGCTAGCCAGCTGACGTTGATACACTTTAGACATGAATCAAGACCGCAAACATTTAAAAACGGTTCATTTTTATAGGCAGGAGAAACCTACGCCGAGCACTCCTTTGTCCCCAACTGTACAGCGTCAGCCAAATCCAAAGGGGTATTAAGTTTCAATGAATTTCCGAGCTAAACTGACGTGAGGAGTCAATGGATTGTAAACATACGCCGGGATAAATATGTCATCACCACTCACTCTATGATCCGTAGCAGACACTTTAGTTCTGACAAGATGATTAAGCCAACTACTCTTCAGGGTCGAAGAAGACTTACAAAAGGTGCCGTAGCAACCATTTGTGAGTGGAACCAGTATACAGTCGAAACCCCAAGGCGCGGCGTGCGGGAGAGAGTGGATTGGTTCGTCGAAACTGCCCCTCCGGAAGATGAAGTTGATCTCCTTTTCAACGATCAAGACTACTGCTCTGTCCCTGAACCGGCTGCCATGGATATGTCCGCATCCGCTGCCTAAAGCGTCTCAAATTAAGTACAGGAGCTGAGAAAGGAGCTACAGGAGTTACGTCTCCAGCGAGAGTTTGGACTGCAGCGGTCTGCTGGCTCCGACACAGACATCCGAATTTACATTTACATTTACATTTAGGGCATTTGGCAGACGCTTTTATCCAAAGCGACTTCCAATAAGTACATTTGTCATAAGAAGTGCATCAATATATCGCTGTCGGTACAGAAAGGATGTTCATAGAACCCGGCATTTACACAAGGGAAGTCACTTTTTCACAGTCACATTTTTTGTATTAGCCTATGTCATTAGCCTAGTCCCTACGTGACGGGGATATTTGTCAGGCAGGGACATTTTTGGTAAGGAAATAGCTTGACATTACAGATTAATAGTATTATTATTTCTTAATAGGTCTATGTGAATGATAAATAGCACACAAGTAGTGGCATGTTGAGGGATGGTGTAATTGGAGTTGGGGATGTCCATGTCTTATCAGAATTTATATACATGAATGTGACCGCACCAATAGTACAGAAACAAACAACATTTATAATACAGATTTGTGTAAAGACTTACAGAGACGTGTTTCCAGTTCAAGTCTACAAAAGTTTATTTTTAAATAGTTGAAAAAAGTCATGTTATTATTCTATGAGATGAAAATAGGAGCACTGAAGCGCCAGCGCCAGAATGTGACCGTCTCCAACTCCACCAATGCTGGTCCTAGAACAAAAATACTATTAATAAACAATTGGAAAATTTATGAATTGATAACACCCTACTTATCTGCATGCAAGTACACACGGCAAACCACCAAACCGCGCCTCCCAAATATACGGCCCGGACAGGAACACTACTCTAAAAAGAAAGAGCATAGAGACCACATTAGGGCATTGGATATCCAGACACATCAGGTCGTCTTACAGGAAGTTGGGGAAGTTATTGAACTGCACCCAAAGAGGCTACATATATATATATATATATATATATATATATATATATATATATATATTAGTGCTGTCAGTTAAACGCGTTATTAACGGCGTTAACGCAAACCAATTATATCTATATATATATACATGATATAATCTTAGGTTGAATCCCATTACTTGGCTCGCTTCAAAATCTCAGCCCTAACCCTCGCTGTTGCGTTCACGCGCCGTGGAGCCATGTCCCAATACCAGTTTAAAGGTAGCTTAAGGGGTAGGGGGAGGGCTAACATCCCCTCAAAATTGAGATTTTCGATGGGCACACTCAAAGCGCTTCAGTTCTGACTTGCTCCCACAATACCTTGCGAGAAAACGGAAAATCAAGAAATATCCTAGACAAGATGGAGGGCGAAAAGATGCGACAGGATTGGAAAAACACAAATGTAAGTGTTTTCTCTGTGATCAACTAGTAATTATTTTATTAATTATACTCTGCAGCCCGGCCGCGGGCTTCGAAGCCCGGCCGCGGACTCTTGGAAGATCGCGAAAGTCCGCGGCCGACTTTCGCGGAAGATCGCGAACGCGGGCCGCCCGACCCCGGTTCTGGGCCGGGCTGCAGACCGGGCTGCAGGCGCGTCGTTAGCAATTGAAAACATCCGGGGCTTTAGCCCGGGGGGGAGCACCGTCCTGACTCCTGCGTGCTACGGTATCTTAATTAATTAAATAATTAATTAATTAATTAATTAATTAATTAATGTATCGATTAATTAATTAAGGGCGCCCCCAACACATAGGTCGCCTATGCCGAGCGCCAGGGCAAAAATAAGACATTAGAATAGCCTATATAGCCTGCGTGCACCTACCCGATGTCAAGAAGCCATCGCTGCTCCGACGGACCTTTCTCCCCCAGCCAGGCAACGGCAAGTAATTAGTGGTCTGCTTTTATGTTTCATTTTTAAGTTATTACTTATTGTCAGTGTAGGTTTAATGTTACAGATAAAAACATGCTTTATATTTACTCAGCATTTCAGAGTTCTAATGTTTTCCCGGAATATGCATTCCTAAACTGTTCACGTCAAGTTCTCTTTAAGATCGCATGAGATGATGTGCTATCGCGCGACCTGTAACCAAGAAGTAAAAACTCGCTTGCATGAAATGATATGCGCTATCGCGTGACGTGTAACCACGTTGTAGATTTAAATAATGAAAAAATAATCTTCCCAGACTTTCTGTTACTTGCTTATGCTGTATGGAAGTTGTTTAAGAAGCTTATCTCCATATAAATCTGAGCTGTACATGAATCTGTTAATGAAGTCTCATTTCGACTCCTTCCTCCACTTCACTATTCATGTTCAGTTGCTTGCAGTTAACTACAGCCGCCCTTCCTGGGTAATGCCACCACCAATCCCTGGTCATCCATTGAAGCCATCTCTCTCACTCTGCACAGTCACACTGTTGCCGCTTCATTCTCATTGTCTCATAATCTCATTATTATGGCTGCTGTGGATGCTTTAAAAAATAAACATTTTTCTCTTAGGTAAAATCTAACCAGTGGGATGTTAGATTGAAAACCTCCAAAGCAATGTATTAAAAATTGAAAGACAGTCCTATGTGAAGTTTGTTTTTTGGGGATTTTCAAAATGAGGTACCAGAATGGATTGTCAACCCACTGTTTCTCAACCATCTCCGATTATTACTATGAGTAGTAGTATTGCATGCATACAGTACTCACATCAGCGCCACAGTAAGCCTATAGAGGCTGCAACAATTTGCTTCTCAAAAGATTGTAGTGTTTTAGAATGAACAACCACTAGAGAGACAAGACAAGACTAATTTTGATTGAGAAGTTGGCTAGATTTATATATGTATTTATATTATTTTTTTATTTATAAGAATGAAAGAAATTGTGTAATGAAAGAATAAAACAATGATTGATGCATTTTTGTTTGAATAACATCTTGCTCCCGCGGCCAGTGCCAGCGCCGGCATTGCAAGGGGAGGGATATTACGTACATTTGCAGGAGGCGGGATAAGTGCGGCCGCTGTCACTCAGGTTTGTTTTGGTTTGACGCAGACAGCATGGAGGCAGAAAAGACCGCAGAAGTCAACGCGATAGTCTTCAATGTTGCTGCAATGATGCAGCATATATTCAGAAGAGCAGCCAGTACTTACGTGCATGAAAGCAGCTATATATATATATATATATATATATACACACTTTTTTTTTTTTTTTTACGGCAGAGATCCGGGGCTGATCCCAAAAGATCCGGGGCTATAGCCCCGAATGCCCAGGTCTAACGACGCTCCTGCCGGGCTGCATATCATGTCGTATGATATCCAGATCTTCCATGTTCTAGTGACTCCAGGTTAAAAATAAGCTTTATACTAATATATTATATTATATTAGTAATATTCTATCAGTAATATTATATATACTAATATATTATATTATATTAGAAATATTATATAAGTATTATATATACTAATATATTATATTAGTAATATTACATGGTTAATCAATGTATTTTTTGGCAGTACTATATTGTGTACATAGCTATTATATATTGTACATAACATATGGCCATATCAACCAGTTCTGGCATATAATTCCTAATTCCTTCTTATTCGTTTTCTTTCAGGACGAAGATGTGATTCTCCACCATTCTCTCAAAAGCTGAGAGAGAGTGTGTGTGTGTGCGTATTTTTAGGTGTGCGTGTGTGTGTATTTTTAGATGCGTGTGTGTGTATTTTTAGATGTGTGGTTCAGTGTGTCTTATTTAAATAAAGTGTTTCTTCTAAAGTGTTCTTGTTCATAATCGATTATTATCTAAGGGTGCACTCACACTAGGCCATCTGGCCGTGGCCGTGGCCGTTTTAGCACCTAACCGTGCTCAAATCTGCCAGTGTGAGTGTGGCCAGTCTGGCCAGGCCGGGCCAATTTGGCCACTTGGGAGAGGTGTGCTGCTACGGCACGGGCCGCTCCGGTACAGATGCTAATGAGCCGACACGCGCACACGCACGGCTACGCAACCTGAGCTGGATGACATATAGTCAATGCGACGACCACGGACATAAAGGCGACGAGCCTTCTTTCCCATTAAACGGTAAACATCGCGTCAAGCGGTTCAACTGTTGGTGTGTTCTCTGTGTTGTTGTCCATTGTTGTTAAAACTCTGGCGGCAGACTTTATTATGGTCCATGCAGCGGACGCATGGTGATGACGTGTTACGACGTGATGACGTATGTACAAGAGCCTTCCGTGGCCAGGCCACAGCTGCGACGGCCAACGGCCACGGCCAGATGGCCTAGTGTGAGTGCACCCTAATACCACCTTTAACATGTAGCTAAGTGACATTCAAAATAAAGGTATATTACGAGGTACAAATAGTATTATTATTTTATTTATTTTTTTAATACTTTATTTAAACATGCCAATTACAAAATATAAATACCATTTCAGGTTAAACATCTTTACAATGGGTCTTGCTCGTTGCCCGAGACAATGGCAGCCAGTCTGTCTCTTGTAACATAACCAGGGGTCTGGTTATCTGCTAGGGGGCACGGGGAGGCCATGATGACGTCACAAGGTAGGGTTGTCCCATTTGGTAGGGGATCGGTTAGGGGTAGCAATGAGCATGAGCTATGAGGGTAAGGGTTAGGGTTAGGGTTGAGATGTAGGGTTGAGACAGTGAGCAAAGAAACGGGATTGGGCCTTACTAGTTACTGTTGACATTATTAACAATGTATACTTTTGATGTACACTTTTAATTGACATTTTTTATGTGACGTCTTTTGTGAATAGATTTTCCAGCTACAACCACTTGATGGCTTTTTGGTCTTTGATTGAGCCTTGTCTCTACACAACCCAGTCGCCAAGAAGAAACGTTGACGGTGTACGTTTCCATGAAAACTGGATACGTAGCATTTCAACGTAAAATAACGTGTTAAGGCCGATTTAGGGTCGTTTTAGACGCAGAGACGTAAGCACGTAATTTACACAAGGGACTTGTTTTAGACAAGTTTTGATTTACGGTTCCTTTAAGGTTCCTTAAGGATTGTGCGTGTTGTAAGGGGATTCTCCGCCAGAACAGTAGGGGGAGCAACGAACAAATCTGTGGGCGTGGAAGTGGAAATCGCTGGCTTGTTTATATTTATAATTATCATAATTCGTTCTTGTGTTTTCTTCTTCTCCTTCTTCAAAATTCTTCATTCGCTTCTGTCACGGCCTTTTAAAAATGGAGCTATTATGCTGTAAACCCGGAAATGTGAGACTCCTGAAAGGATGTGGTTAGCTGGCGAATCACAGTCTTTGCGAGCTGCGTAGGGCTGTAGTGTTTTAGTCGCATAGTCAGGAATTTTGGGCGACGCACTTAAGCACGTAAGGGGGGATATTTTACCGCGCAAGGGGGGGTTATGTATCTTACGTGCTTACGCGTTACGTCTAAAACAGAGCATATATCGGCCTTGCCGATATATGCTCGGCAAGGCCGATAAAGGCCGATAAATAATTACTTGCATAATCTTCAGTCAGTGATTGTGTCTGATCATTAGTTTTATAGATATTAGGAAGATTTTATCGGCTCGTTCGCATGTTGCAACGACGTCAGGTTGTTAGGGACGCTGCTTTCGCTAAACTAGCAGCTCACGTGTTTCCTGCGTTCTGTGCTAGTCATGGATTATCGATAACAAACACCATGTTCGAACATAAGGGTGCTCATAAGTGTACCTGGTACCAGAGTACCCTAGGCCGAAGATCAATGATCGATTTTGTGATCGTGTCATCTGATCTGAGGCCGCATGTTTTGGACACTCGGGTAAAGAGAGGGGCGGAACTGTCAACCAACCACCAGCTGGTTGTGAGTTGGATCAGGGAAGGGGGGAAATTTCCGGATAGACCTGGTAAGCCCAAACGAGTAGTGTGGGTGAACTGGGAACGTCTGGAGGAGGCCATGGGTTTACATTTCGTTTTGTGTAGTATGTTTATTTATTTTCAGTTTTTGAGGAGGTGCTTCAAAGATGCTAATTTTTCTGCAATAATCCAAAATCCAATGGAAAAATCTGTTGTCTTTTTGTCAAGGGAACCCAGGGCGATGCTCACTTCCGTGTTGTGTGTGTGTGTGTGTGTGTGTGTGTGTGTGTATAACACGCTATTTTATGTTGAAATGCGACGTGATCCAGTGTTCACGAAAACGTACACTTTCAACGTATGCTTTTGGCGACTGGGTTGGCTCTCAGATATACGTGTTTCTACCAAGATGATAACATTAAAAGTTACATAAAGTAACGGTTTAATAACACAAACGCAGGAAACACGTGAGCTGCTAGTTTAGTGAAAGCAGCGTCCCTAACAACCTGACGTCGTTGAAACATGCGAGCGAGCCGATAAGATCTTCCTAATAATTATAAAACTAACGATCAGACACAATCACTGACTGAAGATTATGCAAGTAAAAAGTATATTTCTCGCTAGAAATGTTATTAGAAACACGTTTAATGGTGAATCGGTCCTAAAATATAGCATTTCCCATTCAGATAATAAAGATTAATAAAGATCATACACATTCACTGACTGAAGATTATGTAAGGAAAATGTACATTTCTCGCTAGAAATGTCATTAGAAACGCGTTTAATGGTGTAGCTGTCCTAAAATATTGCATTTCCCATTCAGATAATAAAGATTAATATAATTAATAATATATTAATATAAGATATATATACGTAACAATTTCACCAAATGCTAGGAGAACGTATGGCTCCCTGTTGGTGCTATTCCCCCATTCATTTCGAATGGAGAAGAAAACGTTTTCAGGGTCACGCTTTGCTCCAAGGCAGAGGGGAATGTAAAATGAAAATATATATATAGGCCTATTGTGGCGACCACGGGTGTGGACGCCGTGTTCTGGAGCCGCGGGGGATTCTGGGAATTGGGGTTGTCAGTTGACAAAAGGGGCTTTTGTTAACTTGTTTTGTTGTTAGGATTAAGTGGGGTTTAAGGGGTTCGGGATGTTATGTGGTTGTGTGTTGTTCTATTAACATGTTCATTGTTCGTGTGTTCATTGTTGTCGACACCGTCACCGAGAGTGACGTGACCATCGTTTCGGGCAGCTGTTCCGTGTTGAAGTCTCGTTCAATAAAAACCAACTCTCGTTGTCGAGCGTTCAATAAAAACCAACTCTCGTTGTCGAGCGTTCAAAAAAAACCAACTCTCGTTGTCGAGCGTGTCCCCCGCCTCAAAAAAGGTGTCTGTCCCCCCTCAACAAACGTGTTCCCCCCCTCTACAAACGTGTCCCCCCCCCCCCAACAAACGTGTCTCCCCCCCCCCCCCCCTCAACTAACGTGTTCCCCCCCCCTACAAACGTGCCCCCCCCCCTCCTCAACAAACGTGTCCCCCCCCCCCCCTCCCCTGTCAACAACAGTCTACCTCCCCCCCCCCCCCCCCCCTCAACAATCGTGTCCACAATTTGGCGCGAAACCCGTGAAACCCAAACCCCGAAACCCGCCTCCACAACGGCACGCGTGGATACTGTAGGTATAACACGCTATTTTACGTTGAAATGCTACGTATCCAGTGTTCATGGAAACGTACACCGTCAAAGTTTTTTCTTGGCGACTGGGTTGCTCTACAAGATGGTCCTTGTCTCAAAAGCCAAATCAGCTGCCCAGAAAAAAGAAGTGGTCGCACCTGCACGTGCATCAACAGTACTTTATAAGTAGTTACAGATGTAATTATACGTGATGCCATTGCCTTTGTTGTCTCATCTCATCTCATTTTCATCCGCTTATCCGGGGTCGGGTCGCGGGGGGAGCAGCTCAAGCAGGGGGCCCCAGACTTCCCTTTCCCGGGCCACATTGACCAGCTCTGACGTGGGGATCCCGAGGCGTTCCCAGGCCAGTGTTGAGATATAATCTCTCCACCTAGTCCTGGGTCTTCCCCGAGGTCTCCTCCCCACTGGACGTGCCTGAAACACCTCCCAAGGAAGGCGCCCAGTGGGCATCCTTACCAGATGCCCGAACCACCTCAGCTGACTCCTTTCTAATTAAAGGAGCAGCGGCTCTAATCCGAGTTCCTCACGGATGGCTGAGCTTCTCACCCTATCCCTAAGGGAGACGCCAGCCACCCTTCTGAGAAAACTCATCTCGGCCGCTTGTACCCGCGATCTCGTCCTTTCGGTCATCACCCAGCCCTCATGACCATAGGTGAGGATAGGAACGAAGATCGACTGGTAGATCGAGAGCTTTGCCTTGCGGCTCAGCTCTCTTTTCGTTACAACGGTGCGGTAAAGCGAACGCAATACCGCCCCCGCTGCTCAGATTCTCCGGCCAATCTCACGCTCCATAGTACCCTCACTCGCGAACAAGACCCCGAGGTACTTGAACTCCTTCACTTGGGCTAAGGACTCATTTCCTATCCGGAGTAAGCAATCCATCGGTTTCCTGCTAAGAGTCATTTTTGGGAGTACAGAGATTGGATGGCCCTGAGGATAGACCCCCTTACCCCATACTCCCGCAGCACTTCCCACAGTTTCTCCCGGGGGACCCGGTCATACGCCTTCTCCAGATCCACAAAACACATGTAGACCGGATGGGCATACTCCCAGGCCCCCTCCAGGATCCTTGCGAGAGTGAAGAGCTGGTCCGTAGTTCCACGTCCGGGGCGAAAACCGCATTGTTCCTCTTCAATCTGAGGTTCAACGATCGGCCGAACCCTCCTTTCCAGCACCTTGGAGTAGACTTTACCAGGGAGGCTGAGAAGTGTGATACCCCGGTAATTGGCACACACTCTCTGGTCCCCCTTTTTGAACAGGGGAACCACCACCCCGGTTTGCCACTCCTTTGGCACTGTACCCGACTCCCACGCGATGTTGAATAGGCGTGTCAACCATGACAGCCCCTCAACACCCAGAGCCTTTAGCATTTCTGGCTGGATCTCATCAATCCCTGGGGCTTTGCCACTGCGGAGATGTTTGACTACCTCAGTGACCTCCACCAGGGAAATTGACGACAAAACACCATCAACCTCGAGCTCTGCCTCCAACATAGAGGGCGTGTTATTCGGATTCAGGAGTTCCTCAGAGTGTTCCTTCCAACGTCCGACGACCTCCTCAGTTGAGGTCAACAGAGTCCCATCCTTACTGTACACAGCTTGGATGGTTCCCCGTTTCCCCCTCCTGAGGTGCCGGATAGTCTTCCAGAAACACTTTGGTGCCGACCGAAAGTCCTTCTCCATGGCCTCTCCGAACTTCTCCCACACCCGCTGCTTAGCCTCCGACACGGCAGCAGCTGCAGCCCTTCGGGCCTGTCGGTACCCTGCAACCGAGTCAGGAGTCCTCCAGGATATCATATCCCGGAAGGCCTCCTTCTTCAATCGGACGGCTTCCCTGACCACCGGTGTCCACCACAGTGTCCGAGGGTTACCGCCCCTTGAGGAGCCTAAGACCCTGAGGCCACACCTACCCACCGCAGCTTCAGCAATGGAGGCTTTGAACACCGCCCACTCCGGCTCAATGCCCCCAACCTCCACAGGAATGCCAGAAAAACTCAGCCGGAGGTGTGAGTTGAAGATACCTAGGACGGGGGCCTCCTCCAGACGTTCCCAGTTCACCCACACTACTCGTTTGGGCTTACCAGGTCTATCCGGAAATTTCCCCCCTTCCCTGATCCAACTCACAACCAGCTGGTGGTTGGTTGACAGTTCCGCCCCTCTCTTTACCCGAGTGTCCAAAACATGCGGCCTCAGATCAGATGACACGATCACAAAATCGATCATTGATCTTCGGCCTAGGGTACTCTGGTACCAGGTACACTTATGAGCACCCTTATGTTCGAACATGGTGTTTGTTATCGATAATCCATGACTAGCACAGAAGTCCAATAACAAACGACCACTCGGGTTTAGATCAGGGAGGCCGTTCCTCCCCACCACGCCTCTCCAGGTGTCTCCATCGTTGCCCACGTGGGCGTTGAAGTCACCCAGCAGAACTACGGAGTCCCCTACTGGAGCCCCATACAGGACTCCATTCAGGGTCTCCAAGAAGGCTGAGTACTGTGAGCTGCTTTTTGATGCATACGCCGAACAACAGTCAGAGTTTTCCCCCCTACAACCCTTAGGCGCAGGGAGGCGACCCTCTCGTCTACCGGGGTAAACTCCAACACCCAGCGCTCAGCCGGGGATTTATGAGTATCCCCACACCCGCCCGGCGCCTCACGCCCTCGGCAACTCCGGAGAAGAATAGAGTCCAACCCTTATCCAGGAGTACGGTACCAGAGCTGAGACTGTGCGTGGAGGTAAGCCCTACCAGATCTAACTGATAGCGCTCCGCCTCCCTCACAAGCTCCGGTTCCTTTCCCCACAGCGAGGTGACGTTCCACGTCCCAAGAGCCAGCTTCTGCCGCCCGGGTCTGGTCCGTCGAGACCCCTGACCTTCGCTGCCACCCATGTGGCTGCGCACCTGACCCCAACGGGTCTTCCCACAGGTGGTGGGCCCATGGGATGAAGAGAGGGGGGGTGCCACGTAGTTTGTTCGGGCTGTGCCCGACCGGGCTCCGTGGCAAACCCGGCCACCAGGCGCTCGCCATCAAGCCCTCCGTCTGGGCCTGGCTCCAGACGGAGCCGCCTTTGTTGTTTGAGCTATAATTTTTTTCTTTTCCTCTCAGAGACAGCTGCTCCAGCCCATAGATTACCTCTTTCTTTTTTTATCACTGGTGATGAATCACAAAGCTTGATCTAAGAGAAAAAGGTAAATCATTAGAAATATAACCTCAGCATCATGGGTGTAAAAAACAACTTGGTTCTTATGAAGGTAAGTACCTCAACTGTGCTAGAAAAAGCCTACCATCCTGAATGCTTACTGTTATAATCTCTCCCTCTTAAAATAAAGATGTTTTTTTTTTTTTAAAGCGGACTCCAAGAATCACACAATTATTCCAATGTACCTGTACTTCTGCTGTGCAAACGACAATAAATAACTTGAATATTGAAAAGTTGTAGTCTTGTACTCTACACTTAGCTACTGCTTAACCGGACAAACACCACTGAACAGGGTTGAACACAGCTTCCTGCCTAGACTCAAACTGTGGTGCCTCACTCTTCCTCATCGACCTGTAGCACAAGGCTCTCACACTGACCCGAACTATCAGCTTGTCTTTATTGGACACTGAATGAAATAACACATTGCAATTCATTAAGTACCAATTCAATTAGTTACTCCATCATCACATCTATAACATGTTACTACATGGAAAGAAACGTCAGGTAGATTAGTAATGTTACTTTTATTTACACAAAACCGTGGCTATAAATTAAACTATTATTACTCAACACAACAGGCAAAAATCAAGGCTGATATAAAACACTGGTTAAGAAATCTTGTTGGAATTTGCTGTTTCTGCATCGTAATACACGTTAGAAAGTGACAGTTAACTGACAGACTAGACTTTGACAGTAGCTAGCGTCTGCTAGACGTAGTTTTCCTACCTTCGTAGCTGTGAATATAGGTCACAGCATACAGCCTAAACCACTTCTCCAATTTGTTGGTCGGAGTTTTCGTTTCCCTACATAATCGATGTACATCAGTGATGCTTATTGTCGGCAGCTCTTGTAAACACAGGGTGTAGAACGTCGCCATATTTGACCGGAAGCTGTGAAGCTGTATTACGGCGAATCAGGAAGTGCTTGTGCAAGTAGCCTATTCTGTGGCAGTTCCACAGATGCTGAAAAAATGTTTTAATGATTAACATTTAGCTCACACATCTTCCCGAATATCCCATGTTGACTGGATATAACAGGAATTATGTGCTTCTATTAAAAAGCTCAGCTGAAGCTTGAACAAGGTTTGAACTTATAGAAATTAAGCAGGTGTCTTTTTAGGTAAGTCTTTTCGCTACATTTCTTCCCTTACTATCCTAAAGGGGACCTATTAGGCTTTTTCGACTTTTATGACCTATAAACGTTGTTATAATGATTGATAGTCATGTTTAACAATACTAAAGTGTCAAATAATGACGTACATGCATTTCGACGTATTCCATGCTGACAGTCTAGGGTGTCTGTGCAGAGCGCTAAACACTCGGGACAACGTTTGCGATTCACTTGTTCACATTTCCGGGAAATCAACTACGTGGAAGTGTAACGATGGTCAAGCATCAGGGAGACGGAGGCGAAACTGTTGAATTTTCTTTCTTTTATCTTCCTTTGGAAAATTAATCAAAACATTGCCATCAGAATTCGGTGTACATATACAGCATCAGATCAAAAGCAAGGGCTTCTCTGATGATTACTAGTAATAGAAAATGCATACAAACCATTTAACTTCCCAAGAATGGGCATAACTGTAGTCCAAGTGCAGTTACATCACTTTATTAAAACCTATTTACATTATGGAGCCACATACCTTTGGAAAATAAATCAAAACATTGCCATCAGAATTTGGTGTACATATACAGCATCTGCAAAAGCAAAATATAAAGAATGCTTTGCATTACATATAGGGAACATATACCAAAGATATACTGAGGCTCAACATACACACATGGTAGAAAGAGAGTAATATTACTTTCAATGCATGAACGTGGCTAGCGGAGTTTAAGGCTAGCCATGTTAGCCTTGGCATGTAGAAACCCAAGGTCATGAGAAAAGTATTAATAAACTTTCTGTAAAACATGCAAACTGCAGTACGATCGTAACAATGAATGGAAAATAATATAACACATGGGATACATCGAAGTTATCAACTTAAACAGGAATTCACTTTAAGAAAACTGATATACTAGGTACAGTGCTTTATGTAGCGAACCTACCAGATCAAAAGCAAGGGCTTCTCTGATCGAGTAGGAACGCAGCACAGGACTAAACGCGGCAGATCTGCAGTACACCAAATGGCCACGGGTGGCTCCCATTCACACTTATTAACCACGGCAGTTTTATTTTGGCGAGAATCATATATAATAATACACTACATTTTTAATGTAGTGTATACAGAGGCACAGGAGTGCCCCTGTTACAGAGGCACTCCTGTGGTCTAAGCACAATGAAAACAGTTCATACTTCAAGTCACAATGGGCACAGCTATCTTGAATTCTGTCTCGGAATTTTGCTCGGTCACCACTGAGTTCACCCGAGATGCAGGGTTGCCAACAGTCACGCCCCTGGCGTGACTCTCACGCTTTCACCATCAATCTCACGCTGTCACGCACACGCAAGAAATGTCACGCCAAAATAAAAAATCCTCCCGTTCATTTTCTGCGGGAGCAGGCTAACAGCTGTAACATCTGCCTACCTACAACGTGATCACTGCAGTATTCTCTGATCGTTGATTCGCTGAAAACCACGCACCTGATACTAAGTTGCGTTTGAAAAGGTCAGAGAGAGTTCAGAGCCGGAGTCGGAGCCCACTGATGCGCGTTTGGGGATAGGTCGGTCGCGACCGATCCGTTCACAACCAACGAATCCCGAACGTGAACGACAAGAACTTGTTCCCAAAAACAAGAAGAACTGGTTTTTGACATAAAACAAAAATATGGTCACGTAAATAAAATATACAAACGAACAGAGCTTCGTCGCCCCGCCACCTTATATCGATTAAGTCTACAACGTTCTCAAAGATTCAGCCAATGAGAGGTAGCAATGGTGTTGCCATGGCACCTGGGTAAACAAATAACAAGGTGGTACCGTCGAATTTTCGCGCTTTCTCTGTCTGACGTATCTTGGGTCATACCATTCGACGTAGGGCCACTAATATATCCCCCTACATTTCCGAAAATAGACTTGACCTCCATCTGTTTATTGGATAACCGCATTTCCCAATCCCATGAGCCTTTTCTCCATTCTACGTCAATTCAAGAGTATTTTTTATTTATGACCATGAAAGTTCTGTAATGCCTGAATTATGAAGAATTAAATGTAAAGTAAAATAAAAATTATAAATATAAAACCATGAATGACCTATAGAGAGTAAGTAAGTGGTATAAATATTGGTGGGACGTTTGCCTATACAAAATAGTATATCTTGTCGATTTTCACGGGGGGTAGAGCCTAGCCCAGGGTATATCTTGGAATACTTGAGAATCGGGCTAGTGGCACTTTTAATTTCCCCAAATGATTCAAGGTGGCCCAGATTGTACATTTTGAAAAAGCGTTTCCATTCTTTAACTTTTTTTCATAGATGAGGGTTTATACTAAACGAGGACTATTTTGTATAAAACATTTTTTTAGGGTTATGGGTCGTCCAAAAAATTAGCCGCTCACACTAATATTTTAGAGTCTCACTCCAGCCAAAGTCCCAAAGTTGGCAACCCTGCGAGATGGCGAGTTCGCCGTCCGATGAAAAGGGGCGTGTTTGTGCGTGTCGCTAGGCAACGTCCTCGGACCTCCGTGACGGATGGATATTAAAACGCAGCATTCATGCGAGATATTATCTCGTAATTACGAGATCCTGAGTGTGCTAACGGCTACATTAGGCAAGGCAAGGCAAGGCAACTTTATTTATATAGCACTTTTCATACAGAAGGCAGACTCAAAGTGCTTCACATATAAACATTGTCATACAATAAAATAAAATAATAGATAAGTAAAAGAAAAACATATGCAAAGAAATGGTTAATATAGAAAAAGGCATTTTAGTATTAAAATAGAAAATAAAGGCAAAGTTAAAAAAGCTTTTTAGAAAGTGCAATGTATTTAAGATTTTAGCAGAAAGCTATAGCAAACATAAAAGTCTTCAGTCTTGTTTTAAAGGTGCTCAGAGTTGGGGCAAGTCTTAAATCCTCTGGGAGTTTATTCCAGCTATTTGTTGCATAGTGACTAAATCCTGCTTTCCCATGTTTTGTGTTTACTCTGGGGATAATTAACAGATTGGTCTCAGAGGATCTTAGTGGTCTAGAAGGCTGATGTAGTGGAAGCATATCAGTTAAATATTTTGGGCCTAAACCATGTAGGGATTTATAGGTTAGCAACATGATTTTAAAATCAATTCAATCTTAAAATCAATCTGACCTACAGGAAGCCAATGTAACGATTTCAGAATTGGTGTAATATGATCAAATCTTTTGGTCTTTGTTAGAACTCTAGCAGCAGCATTCTGAACAAGCTGAAGCTTCCTCAGAGTTTGTTTTGGAAGACCTGTGAGGAGACCATTGCAGTAATCAAGCTTACTAGTGATAAAGGCATGTACAAGTTTTTGTAAGTCTTCGGTGGACATGAGCCCTCTAAGTCTTGCTACATTTTTAAGGTGATAATATGCCGATTTTGTAACTGATTTGATGTGACTGTCAAAATGTAAATCTGAATCCATGATAACCCCTAGATTCCTGGCTTTGATTGAGGTTTTCAGGGACAGAGAGTGAAGGTGTTGGGTTACTTTAAGCCTTTCCGTTTTAGGACCAAATACAATTATCTCTGTTTTGTCCTCATTTAGTTGAAGGAAATTTCGGCACATCCATTCCTTCACTTGCTCAATGCAGTGGCACAGCAGATCTATGGGCCGATAGTCATTTGGTGATAGCGATACATAGATTTGCGTGTCATCAGCATAGCAATGATGGTCAATATTGTTATTTTGCATGATTTGCCCTAGTGGGAGCATGTAGATGTTGAATAAAGAGGGTCCTAAGATCGAACCTTGTGGGACTCCACATGTCACGTTGGTTGATTCTGATACAAAGTCGCCAATGGAAACAAAGTAGTTCCTATTTTGAAGGTAGGACCTGAACCAATTTAAGACAGTGCCTGAAAGCCCCACCCAGTTTTCTAACCTTTCCAGAAGTAATGTATGGTCTACAGTGTCGAATGCAGCACTGAGGTCAAGTAGCATTAGTATTGAGGTTTTGCCAGAGTCTGTGTTAAGACGGATGTCATTTACAACTTTAATAAGGGCGGTCTCAGTGCTGTGCAGGGGTCGAAATCCTGATTGGAAGGTGTCATAGCAACCAGTTGATGCCAGGAAGTGATTTAGTTGCTGGAGGACAACTTTCTCAATGATTTTACTTATGAAGGGTAGATTTGATATTGGTCTGTAGTTGTTAATAATAGAGGCATCTAGGCTCCGCTTTTTTAAAAGGGGTTTAATAACTGCAGTTTTCAAAGCTTTTGGGAACTTGCCTGACTGGAGAGAGTTGTTAACTATCTGCAATATGTCTACTGCTAGGCAGTCGAAAACATTCTTAAAGAGGTTGGTAGGTATAGTATCAAGGCAACAGGTGGATGGCTTTAGTTGTGTCACAGTTTCCACAAGATTTTGAGAGTCTATGACATTAAAGCATGCCATCCTTGCCACGTAATTTTTGCCTGAACAGGGTGGTAGTCCAACATTTTTGTTTGACGTGGAGATATTGATGGCGCGTCTGATACCTTCAATTTTATCAATATAAAAAGCTGCAAACTCATTGCATTTCTGCGTGGAATGGAGATCAGGTGGAATTTCTGTTGGGGGGTTGGTCAGTCTGTCAACAGTTGCAAATAGGGTTTTTGCATTATTAGTGTTGGTTTTAATGATATTGGAGAAAAATGTTTCTCTAGCATTTTTTAACTCTAAATTGTAGGCACGGAGGCTCTCTTTATAGATATCATGGTGAATATGAAGTTTTGTTTTACGCCAGATGCGTTCAACCTTCCTGCATTCCTTTTTCTGTGCTGTTACAGAAGCAGCTTTTCTCCAGGGTGCCTTTTGCTTTCCAGAAATCGTTTTAACCTTATAAGGTGCAATGACATCTATGACTTTCAAAATTTTCAAATTAAAGTTTTCTACAAGATCATCAGCAGAACATGGGTTTAGAGGTGGTAGCAAGGAGATGGCCTTTTTAAAAAGTACATTAGAATCTTCATTGATATACCGTTTTTTGACAGTGTTTGATTTTGTCTGTATGTCGGGAATAAAAGATATGTTAAAGAAAACACAAAAGTGGTCAGACAAGGAAGGATCAGTCACAGAGAGATCATAAACATTGAGGCCCTTTGTGATAACCAGGTCTAGAGTGTGCCCCTTGCAATGAGTAGCCTCTTTCACATGTTGAGACAGTTCAAATGTGTCCAAAATGGTAAAAAGTTTTTTTGCACACTTGTCATTCAAATCATCAGTATGAAAATTGAAGTCACCAGTTATAACTAGACAGTCAAATTCTGTGGAGATGCTAGACAATAATTCTGTGAATTCATCGAAAAAATTTGCAGAATATGTGGGTGGCCTGTAAATAATTAATAGGAGAACTCTGGGGGAGCATTTCAATACAGCACTAAGGTATTCGAACGATGGAAAATCACCAAATAACATCCGTTTCCCCTGAAATACATTTTTAAATATAGCAGCAACCCCTCCACCTCTTTTTCCAGATCTACATGCATCAAAAAAGTTATAGTCGGGAGGAGCTGTCTCTATCAGAACGGTTGCACTGTTATTTTGTTCCAGCCATGTTTCAGTTAAAAACATAAAATCCAGTTTGGAAGTGTTAATAAAATCATTAACTAAAAATGATTTGTTATTAAGAGACCTCACATTAAGTAGAGCCATCCTGATGGTGCTGTTGATAGGCTTTAAGGTTGTTTTTGGTTTGGAGGCAATAGATATGAGATTTGTGAGGTTAGCAGTGTGTCTAAGTTTCCCTTTGTTTACTCTCTTAGTGGTTACAGCATGAATGCGAAAGTTGCCCTGCTTTGACGTAGGCAACCTTGGGTTCAGCAGATTATGAGAAACTTCCTTTATACTGTGTCTACGGCTGAACCCTTTTTTGTCTCAGTAATACTCAGGACTACTATCGGGGTGGGGGTGGGGCGCCGTCCTCCTGGGTGTTAGCAGTGTTAGCAGCCTGCGGCCATGACGTGGCGATGCTATCATTGACACAGATGCAAGTTTGATGCCAGCATGTTCCAGTTTCTTAAATTCGGCTGGAAAATCGCAAAGGGAGACATCGGAGCTGGAGTTGTTGTTGTGGCTATGGGAGAGATGAGGCTGGAGGTCATCATCGATGGGGGAATGCAGAGGAGGGGGGTGGCCGTTCCTCGCCAAGCCAGCATCAGCGATGGGGGAGGGCACAGTGTTGATGGCGTCGGGCGGGCTGTTGTCTCTCTTCAAGGTCTGTGGGCTGTCTGCTATCTGTGTGTCAGATAGTGGCAGAGTAGTTGTGTGGGGGAGGCTGTAGTCTCGCTTCTTCTCAACCTGTGCTCTGATTGTGGCCTGTGCGTCAGACCATGGCAAGATTGTGGCCTGTGCGTAAAGCGAGAAGAGTAGATTGTCCCTCAGCAGTTTTGAGCCTAACCTGTTTGGGTGTAGGCCATCTGCTCTGAAAAGATATTTGCGCCCCCAGAATAAGTTGAAATTGTCAATAAAGTCCCTTCCTCTTTCATTGCAGACTCTGGAAAGCCATGTATTCAGTGCAAGTAGACGACTGAATCTGTTTATTCCCCTGTCAACAGTTGGTATGGGTCCACTGATGGAAGACTTGATGTGTATTTTGTCCAGTGTATCCAATAGATCAGTGTAATCCCTCTTCAGAAGTTCTGACTGTTCTCTTTGAATATCATTAAATCCTGCATGCACAACAATCTGTGAGATTTTGGGGTTTTCCAATATGATTTTGGCTAGTTTATGGTTGATATTACCAACCATTCCATATGGGAAGATGCATGTTTTGATCTTCTTACCGGTTATATCCTTGATGGTTGAGTCTCCTATAATCAGAGTGTCTGGTTCATCTGCTTTCTCTGAGATGGGCCCTTGTTGGACGGTGGCAGACACATGTGCAGCCCGCCTCCGTGGCGACTGGTTGTTCCGTCTCTGTCCGCACTGTCCGTCCGGACGCATCTCGGGGCTCAGGGGTGCATCGGTGGCAGGCGCGTTCGTGGACTCTTGAAGTGGCAGGAACCGGTTCTTCAGTGGCAGGGTTGATTTGAGTGACGGGCTAATCCGGCTGATAACTTTAGCTTTGGGTAGCTTAGCATTTGGTGTTGAGTGAACTTGTTGATTTACTTTGGTATGTTGCTTTGGCTTAGCGCCGACTCTGTTCCAGTGAGACGCAGCTGGAACTGTCTCTCTCATGTCCAGCTTCGGGAAGGATACAGTGTAGCTTTGATCATCTTGCTGTATCTGAGTGAGCTCAGCAAACTCACCCATCGGCACTGTATCCTGTGATAGTCCTTTGCGTTTTTCTACTGCTGCTAGTCTCGTTTCAATTAAAGCCAATGTCTGTTTCAGTTTGGCGCAGTCTGTGCATTTCCCAGTCTCCGTGCCTGAGATATCCGAATACAGAGGCATGTTGGCGATAGGAAAGTCCAAGGCTTTTTCTGCGGTCTGATCCGGGAGTAAAAAGTGCCAAAATGTATTGTTGAATCGAGCGATTGAGGACGACGGAAACAAGCTATATACTGTTAGGTAAATAAAATAAGATAAAGTAGATCTGAACGATGAATTAAGTAGTTCTTTCCAATGCCCAGCGGAGCTTCGGGAAACATGACCTCTCTCTCCTCAAGATAAGCAGGAGATTAGCTGTGAAACTTTTATTTATTTGGTGAATGCTCAGCGCCACCGTAAAAAAGCGCCAATGTATCTGTATAATGTTAATCAACTGACGGCAGCATAGTAGAACATGGTTTTGTTCTGTGTAAAACTTTTGGTTTTATCAGTCACGTGCGAGCTAGCCGATTTTGTGTCCATTGTTGAAGGAGAATTACGGTATCTTGAACATTGAGCCGCCTTTCTGGGTTCTTTAGCATGAAATAGAGTGGTTAATACCAACATTTTGAATATTGGTCCTGTCTCGAGTATTTGGCTAAATTCGATTCGCCCCTGCCTGCTTCACAGTGGTTGTCTATCTGGGCATACAAAAACACCCCTTAATGTTCGTTTTTGTCATGGTCTGTCTTGTTTCCTTGTCTTGTTTTGGTGTGTTACCTGTTTTACTTTAGTATCGGTCTTGTTTCTCCCCATGTCAGGTTTCCCTCCGGTGTGATTACTGCTCCCTCCCTAATGTGTCTCAGCTGTTACTCGTTGCGTGCCCTGTGTGTGTTTGGTATTTAAGCCCTTGTCTTTCCTTTGTTCCTTGTCGGATCATTTTAGTTTGTGGTGAGTTCTGTCCTGTGTGTTACCTGTGTTCCCGGTGTTCCCTGTGTTACCTGCGTCACCCGTGTTCCTTGCCTTTTTGAGTTAATAAATTATCCTTTTACTCGAACTGTCTGCGTTTGGGTCCTACCTGCCTGCCTGCCACCCGCTAACCGTGACAGTTTTCAGAAATTGAGTGGTTAGTGGTGTTCGTTGATGTTCCTTATCAAGTATCGTAGTGAAATACAGTTTCTGCGTGTTTTATTCCGGAACCGGAAACGAAAAGTCTTTCCTTGTAGTCTTTTCGCTCAGTTCTAGCCCTACTGTTGATGAGCGAAAAGACTACAACCAACCTATACTTCCGGTGTTTAGATTTAAGAGTAAAGCAGACAAAGGATTGTGTTCATTCTTCCCTGATAATGAAGTCACTTTGAATGATTCATGCAGTTCTATTATTTGTTTCTCAATAACATTCTTCTTTATTGTTGTACATTGTATGCAGGGGGACAGCCGAGTATTGGTTACATTTATTTGGTAACAGCTATCAAAGACTAGAACTGCAAGCAGTTATGCAGGGGTCCAAGATATGTGCATTTCGCCGGCTCAACGCGAAGCAAGTGTTCAAAACGCTACCGTGAACAACCTGTGGATATAAAGGTTTTGACTGTGAGAGGTTCGGTGTGGGAGTTTCGGCCCCAAACGCATTTTCCGCTACTGTTTAGTCGTCGACGGTTGGATCAAAATAGTTTTTACTGATTTGCAACGCGAAACGTATATTCAAAACGCTACCATTTCGTCAACGATGGTCGGATCAAAATAGTTTTGCGGATTTCTTGTCGTGTGCGTTTGAAGATGTCATGTGCAAAGTTTGGCGTCAATTGGTCAAGAAATGTGGGTGGAGTTGCGAAAAGTCAGTTTAGCTGTTTTTGCGATTTTGCATAAAGAAAATACTGACGCAAATGGGCTTGGCCTATGCCAAAAGATGCAACTGACTCCAGTGAATCTGTGGATATAAAGGTTTTGACTGTGGGAGGTTCGTTGTGGGAGTTATAGCCCAAAACGCGTTTTCAGAACATTCCATTGGCCAGTTAGGAGATATATTATTTCGTCGTTTTTTTGCGCCCCCTTCTGGCGAAATTTTCCAAAGACAATTTTCCTTTGCCAAATAACTCCCGCCCACATTAATAATTCTTGGCCATATTTTTTGTATAGACTCGGGTTTGCCCCTTGATGGTTCCCTTAGAGTTTGAAGAACATTCCTTTGGCCAATTAGAAGATATACAATTTCCTCGTTTATTGCGCCCCCTAATGGCGAAATATTTTTTGTTGAACGACATTAAGGGCAGCAACAACATGTGTGCAAAACTTGGACTTGATCCGATGTATAATTTTAGATTTCTTTGGATTTTTGATTTTTCACATCTAATTTAGCTAATAAACCAATATTCAAAACGCTACCGTTTCGTCGTCGAAGGTCTGATCAAAAAAGTGTTAATATTTAAATTGTTGTGTGCGTCTGAAGATGTCGTGTGCAAAGTTTGGTGTTGATTAGTCAAGAAATGTGGGAGGAGTAGCGAAAATACAGTTTAGCGGTTTTCACGATTTGGCGAAAAGAAATTATAGACGCAAATGGGCGTGGCCGATACCAAAAGATAAAGCAGACTCAAGGGAATCTGTGTCTACAACGTTTTGGACTGTGAGAGGTTTGGTGTGGGAGTTAGAGCCCCAAACGCGTTTTCCTTGGTATAGCGCCACCTAGTGGCCGGCGTGTCTGGATTTTGTCGTCTGCATAGTCTTCACTGACTTGGATCTAGTCATGCAATTGGCGTGTCTGCACCATTTACGGTTTGGGCTGTGGTACCACTTTCTTGGTAGGAAGTATAAGAACAAGAAGTGTGCATTTCGCCGGCACAACGCGACAAGAAATGTGCGTTTCGCCGGCACAACGCGAAGCGTGTGTTCAAAACGCTACCCTGAACCTGTGGATACAAAGGATTTGACTGTGGTAGGAGTAGCGAGAAGTCAGTGTAGCGTTTTCGCGGCGAAATTCTGTAGAAGATATACAATTCCCTCGTTTATGGCGCCCCCTAATGGCGAAATTTTTCGAATTTTTTATCGAACGACATTAAGGTTAGCACCAACATGTGTGTACAATTTGGACTCGATCCGATGTCTAATTTTGGGTTTCTTTGGATTTTTGATTTTCCACGTCTAATTTAGCTAATAAACCAATATTCAAAACGCTACCGTTTCGTCGTCGAAGGTTGGATCAAAAAAGTGTCTATGAGTTCTTTGCGCGTGTGTCTGAAGATGCCGTGTGCAAAGTTTGGTGTCGATTGCTCAAGAAATGTGGGAGGAGTAGCGAAAATAGTTTTGCGGTTTTCGCGATTTTGCGAAAAAAAATTAAGGACGCAAATTGGCGTGGCCTATGCCAAAAGATGCAGCAGACTCCAATAAATATGAATATGTGGGTACAGGTTTTTGACTGTGGGAGGTTCGGTGTGGGAGCTATAGCCCCAAATGTGTTTCTCCTTGGTATAGCGCCACCTAGTGGCCGGCATGTCTGGATTTGGTTATCTGAGTAGCAGTGCCGGACCTGGTTGTAGTCATGTAATTGGCGCGTGTGCACCATTTACGGTTTGGGCTGTAGTCCCACTTTTACGGGGTAAATAATAAAAATCCTTACAAAAACAATAGGGATCCAACCTGTTGGCTTGGACCCCTAACTAGAACTGCAAGCAGTTATGCAGGGGTCCAAGAAGTGTGCATTTCTCCGGCACAACGCGACAAGAAATGTGCATTTCGCCGGCACAACGCGAAGCAAGTATTCAAAACGCTACCGTGAACAACATGTGGATATAAAGGTTTTGACTGTGGGAGCTTCGGTGTGGGAGTTATAGCCTAAAACGCGTTTTCAGAACATTCCATTGGCCAATTAGGAGATATATTATTTCGTCGTTTTTTGGCACCGCCCTGTTGGCGAAATTTTCCAAAGACAATTTTCCTTTGCCAAATAACTCCCGCCCACATTAATAATTCTTGGCCATATTTTTTATATAGACTCGGGTTTGCCCCTTGATGGTTTCCTTATAGTTTGAAGAACATTCCTTGGACCAATTAGAAGATATACAATTTCGTCGTTTATTGCACCCCCTGAGGGCGTAATTTTCCGAATTTCTTATCGAACGCCGTTAAGGTTAGCACCAACATGTGTGTAAAATTTGGACTCGATCCGATGTCTAATTTTGTTTTTTTTCTGGATTTTAGATATTCGACTTAAAACGTAGCTAATAAACAAATATTTAAAACGCTACCGTTTCGTCGTCGAAGGTCGGATCAAAAAAGTGTTCCGTGCTTTCTTTTTGTGTGCGTCTGAAGATGTCGTGTGCAAAGTTTGGTGTCGATTGGTCAAGAAATGTGGGAGGAGTAGCGAAAATGCAGTTTAGCGGTTTTCGCGATTTTGCGAAAAAAAATTATTGACGCAAATGGGCGTCACCTAATGACCGCCGTGTATGGATTTTGTTATCTGAGTAGCGGTGCCGGACCTGGATCTAGTCATGCTATTGGCATGTCCGCACCATTTACGGTTTGGGCTGTGGGCCCACTTTTAGCTCGGGAAGTATAAAAAGAAGAAGAATCCTTACAAAAACAATAGGGATCCAACCTGTTGGCTTGGACCCCTAATAAAAAAAATCCTTACCAAAACAATAGGGATCCAACCTGTTGGCTTGGACCCCTAATAAGAAGAATCGCTACAAAAACAATAGGGATCCAACCTGTTGGCTTGGACCCCTAAAAATCCTTACAAAAACAATAGGGATCCAACCTGTTGGCTTGGACCCCTAATAATAATAATCCTTACAAAAACAATAGGGATCCAACCTGTTGGCTTGGACCCCTAAAAACTCGCAATGATTACCCAATTTTAGTGAGTAATAGGGATGGGCGTGAGGAATCGATTACTCGAGTACTCCTCGTTACAAATGAACTCGGTTGGTGGACAGGCAAACTCGAGTTTGCATATACACACACAAAGTTTTCTGAAGCAAATGTATCAATTTTCTGTGCGGCGCCACTAACGCATGCCGTGGGCACAAAGCAAATGAAATGTATCAAATTTCTGTGTGGCGCGTGCCGTGCCGTGTGCAGGCACGCCAGAATTCAAAAAGTTAAGAAATGGCGGTTAAAGCAAAGCGCAGCGAAGAATTGAAGCACTTTAAAGAAATAGGAGATCATAAGTTGAAATGTTAAATATGCCAAGCGAAATTACTAGCGAAAGTACTATGCGGTAGGGCTGGGCGATAACTCGATTACGATTATTAATCGCGATAAATCTCGCGTCGATTACGACGATAAGCATCAGACATAAATGCTCGATATGATTTTTCTTTTTTTTTTAATAAAATAAAATCAAAATGTAAAAAAATAAATAAAAAATTCTGATATGGATTTACCTGACAGCCAATGCGGCAGAAATAAACAAAATAGTCAGATCGCAGTTTTGCGGTTAATGCCTAAGTACACGCCCATTCCCTGGTGCATGTTTGAGCCTCCGTTACACACACACACACACACACACACACACACACACACACACACACACACACACACACACACACACACACACACACAAACACACAGCCGATCAACAACAATGAAAATAAGAGATAAAAAAAGATATATATATTTTTTCTTAATATATTTTCTTTTTAAAATATTTTATAACGTGATTAATATCGATATCAAAAAAATAATCGTGATAATATTTTTTGCAATATCGCCCATCCCTACTATGCGGCAATATGCTCCTGAAACACAACGGTGAGTTCGGGAAAGCAGACCCGCAGCAACCAAGTGTGTCGGGTATTTTCACCGCCGTAAGACGCAGCTGTAATCCCGGCCGCGTAGAGAAGATCACAACGCTGAGTATTTCCATAGTTCATTTGCTGCCGTTTTATTTGTAGCTTTAAATTATTTGCAATGGTTAGGCTACTTGTTTTGTTTAGTTTTTTTTTTAACCGTTACAGGCCTTGGTTCGACGTGATTTAAATTGTGAGACGCATATTTTTTTTTGTAAGGAAAATGTGTTTTGAACGTTTGCAAAAATAAATAATGAATACTCTGATAACTCTGACTTTTTTGATGGAGAATAAGCATTACATGTTTGGTTGGTAATAATGCCGTTCATCATTAGGCCTATTCCTGCTGCATATGCGATGCATTCTAAAAATAGATTTGATTAAACGAGTACTCGATTGATCCTCGAGGAATTCCTTCGATCACTCGAGTTTGAAATTTAATACTCGTGCCCATCCCTAGTGAGTAATGTAACCTAATTCAACCAAGTAAATTAAAATGTAAAGCACAAGAAAATAATTAAAATCTACTAAATTACGTCATCACAGCATATTCTACAGATATATCAAATTTACTTAAAGTTTTGAGGAAAATGATGTTCTTGACTATGAAAAACAAGTAGACTTTACTTAATTTGGTTAAATAAATATAACTTAAAACTTGGATGTAATTGAGTGAATGTTACTTAATATTTTCACAACTATTATGTTTTATGGTAAGTAAATTTACTTGATACTGGCAAGTTAGTGTTACTTGATATTGCAGCATTAAATTGTACTTGCAAATACTTAAGTAATTCTTATGAGTTATTTTTTTCAGTGTAGGTAGGTAGTTAGGGTGGCAGGTAGGTAGTTAGGGGAGTGGAAAGGTAGTTAGGGTATAGGTTGGTCAGTTGGGGGTAGCAGGAAGGTCGGTAGTTAGGGAGGGGAGTGCTGAATGTTTGCCAAGTGTGCTAAGTACTCTACTACAAGTGATTAAGAGGGCTCACATTGAGTAATGTTTAAATCATCATCACATCACTCCAAAATCCACAATGGGAAACTTGTGTGCTCAACTGACCTAGCGCCTCCATCTGTCTGACTTCCAGGCTTTCTTCAGCTTTCTGCAGAGTGGTATGTGGCTCCATTGTTCTCGGCAGCAGCGGGGGGAACACATGCGGGACTTGGCCAAAGACAGACTCAGCGGTGAGAAATGGTGAGAGCCGGGCCAGGAGCGTCCTGCAGCTCTTTATAAAACCAAGCTCCTTATAAATAGTTTACAGAGGAAATACAGACCGGGCAGCATTAGCCGAAATATGTGTGGCTCAGTTCCAATGAAGTTGGAGATTCCCACTTTCAGAAAGTCG
The DNA here is from genome assembly GCF_902167405.1 of Gadus morhua. NCBI lineage: Eukaryota > Metazoa > Chordata > Actinopteri > Gadiformes > Gadidae > Gadus > Gadus morhua. The sequence goes on along the minus strand of NC_044050.1, from coordinate 784,508 downwards.
AACCCATAAAGAAACACGTTTGAGTGAGGAATTAGCCACCGGAATTGAATTTGGGGAATGATACATCCATCCATGCTTTATGAGAGTTTTTCTCACACGCACACACACACACACACACACACACACACACACACACACACACACACACACACACACACACACACACACACACACACACACACCTGCTACCACCCAAGCCAACGCCAGACCCCCACCTCCCAACCCTCCAGTCAGTTGGCTGTGTGGTCAGATCGGATCTCCTGATTGAATCCAGCAGCTGGGAGGGTAGAACGGGGGCCCCTGGGCCCTACAGCAGCAGTGAATAGGCAGCTCGCTCTGGACACCTCTCCTCTCAAACCAAACACACAAACACACCCATCAGAGTTGCAGTGCAGGCAGAGAGGACAGTGTAAGTAATAGGAAGAAAGAGTTTCAGACTCTGTGGGTGTTGAGGTCAGCCACACCCACTCAGGACAGAAGAGGACTCCGGGACACTATTTAACCCCTCCACAAAGACACGACTCTTGAACTGTGCCTACCGCCATCTTTGTTCCCACTTGGGAGAACAAGGAGCCAAAGCAAAGGCGGTCAATACGTTACGGAACCATGCACAAGCGCACCAAGATCAAGGTGGCCATCGGGGTGCTGATGGTTGGCATGGCCTGCATGTTTGTGGCGGTGGTGACCGACCACTGGGCTGTGCTGAGCCCCCGCATGGAGAAGGTAAACGAGACGTGCGAGGCCGCCCACTTTGGCCTGTGGCGGCTGTGCAAGAAGAACATCTACATCGGCCCCGAGAACTACATCGAGGGCCATGGCTGTGGCCCCATAAGCCTGCCGGGAGGTAAGGAGGAATGCTTGGACGCATGCATACGGCGGTTGGGAAACATCGAGCACAGGACGGACTGTGTCTTTGGAAAGATGGCCGTTCTTTGTGCATTAGGAAGCCAGCATCTAAGAATAGAGCGAATGGTCTAGCATCAGGTCATATGACCGTGTCAGTGTCTTAGAAGAAGACACATTAGTGTGTAATCAAGTCTGAAAACCAAACAGGAAACAGGTTTGCTTTCAGAGTGCTCACGTTTAGAACTCGAATAGGCTTGAAAATCATTCAAAGCCATAATCTGCATGTTTTGACTTGTATTGATGACTGTGCTGAGGAGCGTCCTGCTCTGAATGGCACTGCCCTGGGGTTCCAGTTCCCCTCCCTAATAAAGAAAGTGTATTCAATGAAAACTGGGACTACTGCCATTGAGCCATGAGCTTCCTTAGTTTCTGTTGGCTGTATCCATACATGCAGGGTTCAAGGTTCACTAAAGTGGCTTCCCTTCCACACTTTTAACTATTGTTTTGTTGTTGTTGTTTTTGTGGAGTGTGTGTGGACGATGGCTGGTTTAAGCAGCAAACTGATTCTACTCTGGCTGGGTGTGGTGCCTGGACTATTGGAGGTTGGTTAGACCAGCCATCCCCATAATTGCACTCAAGGAAAGCTCTGTCAGCCTTCACCACCTGCAAGGCTTTGAAATTCTTGTTCAAGAAAAAATGAAAATCGGCCTGTTCCCTCGTCGTTGGGGAGCCCAGTGAAGTGAAGGGGGGGGGGGGGGGGGCAAGGGTCAAATACCACAGTGGGGGAGGTCTTCAATTCATTTCCTCTGGCCTTTGTTCTTCTAACAAAAGTTAAGATGTAACGGATCCATTGATATAATCACACAACTGACTGCTAGTGAAACTTGCTTCTGAACATTACAGTACAACCATGTTCGGATTACCCCAGTTGTGCCCCTTGTGTACCAATGAAAAAATTCACCTGAAAAGCTGTTTCAGAAAGCTAAACAGCAACGTAAAGCTCATGGGCTCATTGTCGGTCTGGCCAAGCCTTCTGTGGAGTCTGAAGACTCCAAAAGATGCCATTGTTGATGGTAAGGCCATTCCTCAAACAGATAGACAGCCATAAAAGGGGGTTCCGTCTCGCAGGCATGGCATGCATTTGCTGAATGCATGGGATGATCTCATTAAGCCCTCCAGTATGAGGCGTAGGATTGAGAGTGGTTCTCACATGGGGCTCATGTGCTCAAACAGGTGGAGCTCTTTAACAGCCTTATTTGATTCCAGTCTAGACGCCTGTCGTGGAGCCTGTGGAAAACCATCCATCTTATTAAAGATTTGCATAGAAGACCATTAGTTTATACCAAATAGAATGTGAATAAGTGGTCGGGCCATTGCTGTGAACACTGCTACGAATAACCTGCCAAAAAAACACAAACACATATTGTAACACACACAGTATGTGTAACAAACACATACAATACTACATATTTCCCCACTGTGGGATTAATAAAGGATTAGCTAATTTGTTCTAATCATCATCTATTTATATCACTGAGATGAGACCTAACTTAATTAAATTGGCATTCATTATCAGCTTGCTCAGCTTCTATTGGTTTAGTGTGTTCTAAATTTTTCCGCATTGGCATCGGAGCGAGAATTGTTTCATTGGTTATACTGAGACTTTGTTAATGGTTTCAATTCAATTAAGATTATTTGCCAATATAAGTGGCCTAGGCTCCCAGTTTCACAGTGTGCTGCAACCACTAACTCAAACAAGTAGGATAAAGTAAGCTTCCCTTTAAAAATCGATTATGTCCCTTTCAGTTTTTATTTCGATGTAGGTCATCAATTGGATGAGTCATTTCATTTAGCCATGGGGGGGGTTTCCTGTCTGGATATCTGTATTTGGTGAGGAACAAGTGATGTATATTATACTCCCAGGTCTTAAGAGCTGTGTCAGGATATGATCCAACACAGGGCCTACTTCCAGTAAGGAGACCATCATCTGGAAGAAATTGCCTCACTTCACATTTGTGTCTTCAACCATTTTACTCCTGACAGAACCTAGAGGCCGTAAGGACTGCAGCAATTACTTATTCCCTTGTCCCTCATTGAGGTTATTCTGCCTTCGTCAATGCATGTCACTCTAGTTTTACATTTCCTGCTCTGGGGTCGTATTCACAAAGGATCTTAGGGCTAAAAGTAGGTCCTAACTAGCGAATTTAGGAGTAACTCCTAAAAATAATGGGCGTGTCGCTCTTAAATTTAGGACTCCTAACTTTTTTCACCAAAAGCAATTCACAAAGTATTTTAGGCCTAAAAGTAGCACCTAAGTCTAGGAGAGCTTAAAAGTCCTCAAGAGGACTCCTAACTCAGTAAGACCTATTCACAAAGAATCGTAAAATGGCTGCGAGACGAAATGTTTTGGAGACAATGGAAGACTGAGTTAATGAAGAGATATAGGCTAAATCGTGAGGGTATTAAACTTGTTGTGGAGTTAGTGCGGGATGCAATAACATCCCCGACTAACAGGAATAATCAGATTAGTCCCGAAATAAAATGTTTGGCAACATTACGTTATTTAGCAACAGGGAAAATGCAACTTTGCAATGCCGACGACTTAGGAATATCGCAACTATCAGTCAGCCGTGCCTTAAACCAAACTATCAACGCGCTCTCTAGACCACATATCATCCAACAGTTTATCCGGTTTCCTTAGGACATTGAACAATTACACAGGATCAAAGCCAACTTCATGGCAATTGCAGGTAACCCCGGTGTGGTCGGTGCTATTGACGGGACGCACATAAAAATAATTGCGCCATCAAAAGATGAGGACATGTTCGTCAATAGGAAGAAAGTGCATTCCATCAACACGCAGGTTGTTTTTGATGCAAATTTTAACATAGCCTACTGGATGTTGTTGCAAAGTGGCCTGGAGCTACCAATGATTTGTGCATTTTAATGGAGAGCGGCCTGAGGCAGCTTTTTGAGAGGCACCATGTACCTGTTGGGTGTCACTTGCTGGGTAACAGTGGCTATCCCTGCAAGATGTGGCTCTTGACACCCTACCTCAATCCACAACCGGGAGAAGCGTTAAAGTATAACATGTAAGTGATTACGCAGATTACGCTTAGTCCTATGCGTAAAACACATCGTATTGGCTCTTTGTAGCCTTTTATTTGTTGAATCCACATTTATTATTGTTTACCTCCATATATGTTAGAGCACACAAACATACACAAAATGTTGTGGAGAGAGGAATTGGGCAGATGAAACGTCGGTTTCATGTCCTCCACGGCGAAATATGGCTCACCCCAGAGAGGGCAGGCATAGTCATCACTGTATGTGCCATTCTACACAACCTCTGCAAGCGGAGGAACATTCCACAGCCAGACGATGATGATGACGATGAAGAGGACGATGACCACGATGATGATGATGATGATGATGATGGCGATCAACATGACAATGAATTTGGCTGTGTGGAACCGAGTGGACTGGCATTTAGGGATCACTTTGTGAATACACATTTTAGGTAAACACCTTGGCACAAATCAGTCAACACACATTTGTGTAGTTCATAACATTTATTTTCTTTCAATTTTTCAATTTTACGTACTTTTATTGTTTGCTTTCTCCCTCTCGCTCTTGAACGTGCAGGCTACAACGCCATTATCGTCGTCTGCACAAACTTGTCATCATACGTGTATTCTGCTAACTGCACTATAACTACTTAATAGGAATTCATTTCTAGCCTAGGCTATTTTCTTGTTTTTCAGTGATTTAGTGGGCTCGTCTGAACAACCAATCACCTCACTGACCGCTTCTAAACTCGTGCACGAGAATCGACGTAATCCATAGCAACGGCGCGTCCCTCTTAGTGATTCATCCTTAGTAAGAGCAGGTCTCAGCGGCTTTGTGAATAACTTTTAAGAAAAAGCTCCTACGTAAAATGTTTTAGCACGAGTTAGGAGCACTGCTAGTGGTAAGATAAAATGCTTTGTGAATACGGCTCCTGATGTACTATGTCTCTGGTTTAACATGTCCCACTGTAGTTCAACATGTCCTTCAATGATTTACTATGTCTCCAGTTTAACATGTCCATCCGTGGCCTACTGGTTGGGAGTCCAACTGGTAACCGGATGGTGGCCGGTTCAAATGTCAAATGTCAAACCCAAACGGTAGGCAAAAATGTGGATGGGAGAGTAGTTGTGGAGCACTCTCCTACATCTTCATCCACGGATGAGGTGCCCTTGAGCAAGGCATCTGAAACCCCCATCTGCTCCGGTGTGCCCCCATGTGTGTGGACCTCTGAGAAGGTCACTCCTCAAAAAAGGGATTTCCCCAAAAAAGGGACAATAAAGGATAACTTAACTTAACATGCCCTACTATGATTTACTATGTCTCTGGTTTAACACGTCCCCCTTTAGTAAAACATGTCCTACTCTGGTTTGCTATATTTGTGGTTTAACATGTCCTACTCTAGTTTAACATTTCTCTGGTTTAACATGTCCTACTGCAGTTTAGCATGTCTCTGGTTTAATGTCCTACTCCAGTTTAGGATGTCTCTGGTTTAACATGTCCTTACAAAACACTGGTTTAACATGTCCTACTCTAGTTTAACATGTCTCTGGTTTAACATGTCCTACTGTAGTTAAGTATATCTTTGGTTTAACATGTCCTACTGTAGTTTAGCATTTCTCTGGTTCGATGTCCTACTCCAATTTATTATGTCTCTGGTTAGACATGTCCTACTGTAGTTTAGCATTTCTCTGGTTCAATGTCCTACTCCAGTTTAGGATGTCTCTGGTTAGACATGTCCTACTGTAGTTGAGCATGTCTCTGGTTTAACATGTCTTACTGGAGTTTAACATGTGCTACTTTTGTTTGACGTAACTCCGGCTTAATGAGTTTGTATACATTGCAGGAACCTCCCAGAACTATATAAATATCCTAAAAACATAGCTATGTATCACAACCAGTACCCAGATCTACCATAAAAAAAAATGCAGGGCCTTTATTTTTTTCTTCTTCTTCCTCTTCCTCTTCTTCTTCTTCTTCTTCTTCTTCTGTGTGTGCAGTGCAGCTAAGGCCCCAAGGTTATATATAGGCTGTTGAAATACCCAGCTGTCTGGTTTCAGCTGCCCGGGTCAAGTGCTGGCAGTAGTCTGAGCACTCAGTGATTGACAGCAGCACCTGTACATGCGGGCATAGCTCCCTACGTCCCATGCCGTCCCCAGCGGTCCTCTGGGGGCAGGAACTCAGACTGCTGGTACTTAGTCCAATGGGTTTAGGGGTTTTAAGTATTATCCCAAAAGCGACATATTGGTTGTAAGACTTATTGTGTTTGTCAAAATTCCAGCATGGGTATAACCAAGCAGGCTTCCAGTCCCGGTAACTCTACACATCTTGATGGACAGCTGGCTGTTAATAAAGATGCCAGTTAAATAAGGCAAATGGCCTTATTTAACTGGTCTCAGTCTTGGCCTACATGGTTATTGGTTAAAGTGCAGTGTTGGCTAGATATTCGACAAGATTACAGCATGCCCCCTCAGGGATGGGCAGCTCTGTGAAACCAGCAGGGATTTCACACGTCTATAAGTTACCGTGGAAATCACCGTGCCCTGGTTAGGACATGCCATGTGTTGACATTAAACAACATCACAATATCAATTTAAGCTGGCAAGGCCCTTATTCACAATTAAATTTGTTTCTCATGAGATCTCTGAGTGCCCAATAGGGAGCTGTGGTAAGGGCAGACTACCGCTCGCAAATGGACAGAAGGACACCAGTACAATTTGTGATCCTATGTAATCCAACAAACACATAAGCACAAACACATGCCAACTAAACCAGAGCTGTGGAACTAACCCGTGCGGTTCCACCGCACGGGTTAGTTCAATCAACTCGGGATTGGTTAACACAGGGTTGTGCGCGTCCACGCCAAACCTATAAAGACGTGATGTATGGATCATGGAAACCCTGATCGAAATGGCGAAACGGGCCGCTTATTTCAATGAAATGGAACTCCAGGTTCACCTGGAGAGCTGTGGCGAGGAGAAGGACATTATCACAAGAAAAGGGAACGCTAAAGCCTCTGCAACCCGGAGAACCAAAGCAAGGCAGCGGATCGCTGACCGCGTAAATGCGTTAGTTACACGTCAAAAGCATGATCCTTAATATTTGAGCCATGAATCTATAAATATCCCAGTTAAGCATTCTTAACGTTCCTACCACATAACCCTTTTCTTCTAAAAAAATATGTATTCCGATGGCTCCCAAGCGGTCAGCGGATCAAGTAAAAATGAAGTATAAAAACATACAAACTGTTAAGCTTTTCCCACCATCGTATTGGTATAAATTTAAATAAGCCATTTTTTTAAGCCAATCGTGAAAAGGCCGACAGTCGGCAGACTGGATCGGGCCCTCAAATTTTCATGACCCCGGTGGAGGAGCTGTTAATAAACATAAATTCAGGGCGCCCTGGCATGGAGGGGGGGTACCTGGAGGTATCCTCAGAGAGTCAGGGGCCATGTGAGGGTACCCCACTGGTTGAATTTAGGTTTGTGTGTTTTCTTGTATTTTAGATTTTGTTTTCCTTCGAAGTAACACATGCAAACCGTGTGCGTGCCACAGTGCATATGTTCCAAATGTTTTTTTTTTGGTAACTGGGTAGAAAACCTAAAAGTGACAATTCATCAACTTCACAGATCAAGATGGATTAGTGCTTGTAATGAAGCTGCCGGCTACGATCGAACATTCTCCAGTGGAAGTCCGTTAGGACTATTTTATACTTTCTGTTGTAAGCGCCTCTCGGCATTGTACTCAGCCAATAGTGCTCTTTGTATGATAGGAGGCAGATGAAAATCTTGGTCCGGACGTGGATGGGTCATCTGAAAGGATTGAGATTTGCTCAGCATCTCCAACATTATAGATAAAACTACCATTTGCAAAAAACGGAGGGCTACGCAAATAGTATGGAGTGAACTGAGGCCAGGTCCTTGATTGGTAGTGTTGGCTATGTAAGGCTGGAGAAGGCTATTTAAATATATTAAAGATTTGCCCGAGAATCTATATCTCTCCAGCAAAAAGTCATCTGATATGCCAAGATGTCGAGCCTTGTTTTTATTAATCGCTCCCGGTGGATTGCACGTAGCCTATAATTTGCGCTCCGATATCAGCAGGCCTCTCATCAAAAGGTCATGCCATTGTGAACACATGAAATCTGCGGTGAACGCGGGTTTAAATACCCAAATCCGGGTTATGTTTCAAACCTAACCTGCGCAAAACCTGCTCCGACCAGGTTTGATTCAGAGTATAGTAACTAACATACCGTGTTCATTTTGGAATGGAAAACCTAGGGTTACCGCAAACCCTGGGTTAACTTACCCGGTTATGTGATAAAACCGGCTTTGTGGAATACCCCACAGTAATACACAATAATAATACAAAATAATAATATAATATAGGCCTATATATTATATAAAGATTATATATTCTATATAGAATATATAATCTATACATAATATAGTGATGAAATAATCGTCATTGTCGTTCTGAAGAATCTTTCACAGTGTGAATGTAGAAATAGGAAACTAGTAGACCAAAAAGACCCGGAAATACTCCTGAAACCGCTGAAGTGCATTCACGACAGAGAAATCTGCCCAGTTCTGAGTCCTGACAACTGACTGTGACGTGTGGTCGTGCTTCCATGGGGAGATATGGTCTATCAAGCCCTCTATACATCCCTGCACAGGCAGGAGATGCACTTAGCAAACCACCGTTCCACATGAAAGACGGGAGAGAGAGACAGTGAGAGCGTGACTGCATAAGGGAAGAAAGAGAGCGAGCCTTTCAGTAGAATGCATACCATACTCTGAAAACTTGAAAAGTTGGATTCAACGCTTCGAACATTACTGTGTAGATAGCAGGATAGATGAGAAGACAGAGCCTTTTCAGTGTGCTGTATTCTTGCATGTTGCTGGCGAAGAAGCAGTAAAAGGAAGAAGAAGAGGAAGATAAATTTGCGCCGTTAAAGAAAAAGTTCCAGAACTATTGCGAGAAATAATAATCAAAGTGTTTTTATTGATTTTCATATTCAAACATCAGACATCTCATACAAAACAAAATAGTAGGACTCAAAACATACATCACAAGTACAGTACAGTACACAGACAGAACAATAACAAGACAGATCCTACTACTAGACATCAGACATACCCACCACCCGTGTAGTCCAGACACTCTCGGGTTAAAAATAAATACATAAGTAGAAATGACAACAATAATAATAATAATTAAAAATAAAAATAAAAATAAAAAGGGGGAGGGGGGGGGGGGGGTTCAGAAGCTGCCAATTATGTTGGAGCAGATGAAAACTCACGTTCAAAATAGGAAATAAAAGGCTGCCAGACCTTAGAATATCTCTTAGTGTTGCCCTGCAAAGTAAATCTAAGATGTTCTAATTTTAGGTGTGCCATCACCTCCTCTACCCACCGTTTGTGTGTTGGCGGTGCTGCCTTTATCCAGTTAAATAAGATCAGTCTCCTGGCCAACAATGAAGAGAATGCTATTGCTTTCCTATGAGCAATAGTTAATTGAGTTTCCCCTGGTGCCACACCAAAAATGGCTGCCAGAGGACCGGGCTCTATATTTTTGTCATAGATGGATGAGAAGGTTTCAAAAATTTTGGTCCAAAACTCTTTGAGCCTGGGACAAGACCAGAACATATGGCATATGTTGGCTGGCACCTGTTTACATCTAGGGCAAGTCGGATCAGCTCCCTGGTAAATTCTTGCCAGTTTGTCCCTCGTGAAATGAAGTCTGTGTAACACCTTAAACTGTATTAATCCATGTCTAACACAAATAGAAGAAGAATGTATTAGTTCTTACTGCCCATCTCCATTCATCGTCCGATATGTCCAATTCTAATTCTTCCTCCCATTTCCTTTTTATGTAATCAAGGGATGGGGAAGCCACCCTCTGGATATTCACATAAAGCATAGAAACTGTCCCTTTAAGAGTCGGGTCCATGTCCAATAGCCCATCTATCAACCCACTCTGTGGTAATTCAAGGGATGAGGAGAATGTCTTTCTCACAAAATCTCGAATCTGAAAGTATCTGAAGTAGTTAGTCCTTAAGGGGATTCCATATTCCTTCTCCAGCTGAGCAGCAGACATAAATACACAATCTTTAAACAGATTTTTAACACATTCCAGCCCAGCTCTATAACATTCCCTAAACGCTGCTCCCCCAAGGGCCGGAGAAAACAAGTGATTGCCATAAACGGGAGCAGACAGGAGGGCGTTTCTGTTTTTAAAATGAGTTCTGAATTGGACCCAGATTTTGATAGAGTCACGCACAACAGGGTTGTTTGTGTAAAGGTGTTTGCTTAAGGGCAGAGGAGCACAGACCAGGGAGCGTAGGGATACCGGGCTAGATGCATATCTTTCCATATGTACCCACACTGGGGTTTCATCATCATTTAACTGTGAGACCCAAAACAACAGCTTATGTAGGTTAGCAGCCCAATAATAATGCATATAATTTGGTAGGGCCAGGCCGCCCTCTTCTCTCTGCCTCTCTAGGAACTCTCTTCTTATCAGGGGGACTGTTTTTTTCCAAATAAAGGTAGATGTACATTTATTCAGTTCTTTAAAAAAAGATTTAGGAATGAAAATTGGTATTGCCTGGAATAAAAACAGGAACCGTGGCATTACAGTCATTTTAACAGAATTTATCTTCCCTGCTAATGATATTGGGAGAGATGACCACCTTTCCATATCTAATTTTGCCTTGTCCAATGTTACTTTAAAGTTATGATTAAATAAGTCTTTGTATTTACTTGTTACAGTAACACCTAAATAGGTGAATTTATCTTTGTTTGTTGTAAAAGGATAGGCCTGGAATGATAGTCCCCTCGCCTGTTTATTAATTGGGAAAATAACACTTTTTTCTAGGTTAATTTTATAACCCGAAACCCTCCCAAAGTTTTCGATAATATCCAGAGCCACCGGGATGCTTGTGACAGGGTTCGACAGGAAAAGGAGGAGGTCGTCAGCGTATAGAGAAAGTTTATGGTTTTGCATCCCCCTGCGTATTCCCCCCAGTCCAGCAGCATTCATCAGCATTATTGCAAGGGGCTCAATTGCCACATCAAAGAGCAGGGGTGACAAGGGGCACCCCTGTCTTGTTCCCCGAAACAGAGGAAAAGGATCAGATATTATACTATTTGTTCTTACCATAGCCTGGGGGTTCGCACATATTATCTCAATCCACAAACGAAAATTAGGACCAAATCCGAATCTCTCAAGGGCCGTGAACAAATAGAGATACTCTATTCTATCAAAGGCTTTGTGGGCATCTAAGGATATCACAATCTCGGGCTCAATGTTATCCTCGGCCGTGTATATCACATTAAAAAGGCGACGAAGATTACTGGAAAGTTGTCTGCCAGCAACAAACCCTGTCTGGTCAGGATGTATTATCTTACTTATAACAGGCCCAATCCTAGCTGCCAGTACCTTGGTCAATATCTTATAATCACATCCAAGTAGACTCACCGGGCGGTATGATCCACACTTAAGTGGATCTTTATTTTTCTTAAGGAGCACAGAGATCATAGCCTGTGACATTGTTTGAGGTAAAGTTTTTCTGTCAATGACCTCCTCATATACTCTGCAGAGCAGGGGTATCAGTTTAGAGGCAAATGTTTTATAAAATTCACTCGGGAACCCATCAGGGCCCGGCGCTTTGCCTGTCTTCATGTTTCGAATCGCATTCTCTATCTACCTTGCAGTCAGGGGACCCTCTAATCTATCCCTATCTGCCCTCTCTAAGGATGGCATTTCCAGATTTTCAAAAAAATCTTTCACTCGCCCCCTGTCATTCACTTCCGAAGTATAAAGATCCTTATAAAAAGACTTAAATTGGTTGTTAATACCTTTCTGATCTATAATCTTATTCCCCAGGTTATCCCCTATCTCCACTATCATACCAGCGGCTGCTGACTGCTTCAGCTGGTGGCTGAGGAGCTTACCTGCACGCTCACCATGTTCATAGAAATCCTGTCTCGACCTAAGATATAGATCCTCCTCACGCTGATTTATAAAGATATCATACTCAGTTTGGAACAAAATACGTTTTTTGTGTAGCTCCTCAGAGGGAGCCCTAGAATTTGCCAGGTCAACTTCTTTTATTGCCTTTGTTAATTCTGTGGTACGTTTCATCTTTCTTTTCCTCTCACCAGCATTGTATGAAATTATTTGTCCTCGAATATAAGCTTTTAAGGATTCCCACAAAATGGCACTGCTTACGTCGGGGTTGTCATTAAGCTCTAAGAAAAAAACTATTTGCGAGTTTATAAATTTGGTAAAATTATCATCTGCCAATAGCCTGTTATTAAGGCGCCACATTCTCTGAGGTGGCGTGTTTTCTGGAAAGTGAAGTTTCAATATGACTGGGCTGTGATCAGATATTACTATACCAGAGTATTCAGGGGCGGACTGGCCATCGGGAGGTTCGGGAGATTTCCCGAACGGCCGGACGATTTCAGGCCGAGCCGTCCGGCCGTAATTCTTTTAGATTATTATCATTTTTTTTATTAATATATATTTATATATATTTCTTTGTTGTAAAAGATGTAAAAAAAAATGAAAAAGTTAAGTAAGCTGTGATTTGGGGTGGCCTGCTGCCGGATATTTACTTACAGCGCGAAACGGAGCTCTTGCCTGACGGTGAAACGGGGCCGATGTATTACTGTCAATTTAGAGGGGGGAGCACCCCCACAGTGTATGGGGGCAAAGCGAGCGGCCAAAGCGAGCGGCCGAACGGCCCCTCCCAACTTGGACTGCTCCGCGGTCTGTCATTTCTGATTGGCTCAGCCTGACACACGGCCGTGTCACTTACTTCTCGTTGATCTCACTGAAGTTACACAGAAATACGAAAATGTCAAAAAGGAAAAAACGTGGTGGAGAGGAAAAATAATTGGGTGGCGCTCAGAAGATGAGGTTGAAAAGGAAAAAAATGTTAGAGCAAGAAGCAGCCAAATGTGCTAAATTAACCGACCTTTTCCGTGGAAAAGCCAAGGTTGACGGCGACGCCCCTGTCAGCGAAACCAATGGTTAGGCGGGAACAGGACACAGCAGCATAGCTATGACAGGTGCACTAGCGAGCATGTTTGGCAATATAATAATGACTTAAACTAATTATGGAAGTACCAGAGACGTCGGAGGACAATTCATAATATTGTAATGCCCACGGAAGAGGCAGTGAATGAAGTATTGATTAGAGAGCGATTTATTAGATACCACCGCTAATAAACCATTGGAACACTTCAACACCAGTAACCACAGCAACGCACAACAAACCCCGGCCCGCCCCCATCTCCCAAACCCTGTGTATGTGTATGACAATTTTTTTCCACTAAAATAATTGTATCTTGCACTATTTAGATCATTTTCAGCCTTGATTTACCTTTCTAGGCACATGCAATTTCTAATATTTTGTACATGGACAAGATTGCTTATAAAATATATCCCAGTGATCTTCACAATATTCTAAACACATGCACATCCCAACATTGACATGCCGTTGCAATGCGCATATCCACGGATAAGGACTAGTTTTTATTATTTTACACCGTGGCAAAATTCTACGCGCGCTATTCCCGCGGTATCATAAAAGGCCTCTCCATCCCAAAGTCCCGGGCCAAATTTTTGGGCCAGTCCATCCCTGAGAGTATTCTATACCTGTTACTATAGGGGTCAGTTTATTGTCTAATAAGAAGTAGTCAATCCTAGTATACGTCCGATGTGGTGGGGAATAAAAAGAGTACTGCCTGGAGGTTGGGTTTACGTATCTCCATGGATCAAATATACCATATACCTTACAGAAGGAGTTAATGCATTGCGCTGATTTGCTCAGTATACTGGGTGTTGGACTAGAGCGGTCCAGAGTTGAATCTAGGACACAATTCAAGTCTCCCCCTAGGATCAGATTATGAGTATCCAAATTTGATAATAATGAGAATAGGTCCTTAAAAAATTGAACATTATCCCAATTGGGTGCATATATGCTTGCCAGAACCACTGGCATATTGAATAATTTTCCAACTACAATAACATACCGACCATGTTTATCTTTTATAGTGGTTGTTTCTACAAATTGTACATTCCTGTGTATGAGGATGGCCACTCCCCGACCCTTACTATTGAAATCCGAGTGATAAACCTGATAAAATCCCCCCCTACAGAGCTTGAGGTGGTCCCTGTTCAACAAATGTGTCTCCTGTAGATATACTATCTCTACTCCCTGGTCTCTCAAATGTGAAAATACCTTACTCCGTTTAGCTGGATTATTGATCGCCCTTACATTCCAGCTCATCAGTTTTGTGGCCATTCTGCTCGGATCCATGTTTGGTGCCATGTCAGAAGACTGTGGCCTTTGGCAACAAAAGCAAAAAAGTTAAAAGGAGGGGGTCTGGAAAGGAAGGGGGGGGCATCACACACGCAGACACAGCCAATACATAACACATAACATATATAAACACTAACTCAAATATAATGCTCTTTAGCGAGCTCTCTCGTGGCCAACCGGTCCACCATCTCCTGCACACCAAGCCTACCGTGTGTAGCTCCGTGCATATCGCTCTTAGTCTGAAAAGTATAACATCACCCTTTTAACTTATTCACCTAATGGGAAAAACAAAAAGGGGGGAGCTCTCCACAATGAGGCCCTGAATAGGGTAAAGCCGTGAAATAAAAACAAAAAACAATGCCATAAAGGGTAGGCAACAATAGTCAAGGGGGAACATTCAACCCTCAAACCTTGAATAGAGTAAAACAGTAGTATGAGGGAGGACAACAGTAGCTTGCAGAAAGATGAGGATTATAAATATGTATACATAACTTATTTTTAAATATACACTGAAGCCAAATATTTTGTCAATGTTGTCAGGACTGGTGAACAATATCCTGCCTACATTAATCCCCCAACCAATTCAACAGTGTAAGCATGTATAGTATCTACTCAGCCAGAATCAGATCCGTCTATAGGTCTCACCCGGGGCTCAATTTCTTCTTGATGTAGTCCACAGCGTCTTTTGGGCTCTCGAAGCTTTTCGTTTGTCCTCCTTCTGGCGTAATCACCAGTGTTGCCGGGTAACGTAACCCGTATCTGACCCCCGTGCAGGTCCGCAGGAGGCTTCTTGCTTCTCTGAAGGCTGCTCTCTTACTGTTTACGTCCTGGGTGAAGTCCGGGAAGATGTGAATCCCCCCGCTCCGACCCTCGGGTGTTCTCTCCATTTCCCTCGCCCTCTTCAGTATCTCCTCTCTCTCTGTGTAGTAATGACATCTCACTACAAATGCTCTCGGTGGGCCTCCGTTCCCGTCTCGTCTCGCGCCGAGTGCCCGGTGTGCACGGCCCAGCGTCGGTGCCGCCGCTAGACCCAACTTTTCTTTCAGTAAGCCCGCCATAAACTCCGACGGCTTTTTGCCTGCCTCGGCCCCTTCTTTTACCCCCACGACACGTATGTTGTTGCGCCGTGATCGCGCCTCGAGATCCTCACTGCGTCCCCTCAGCTTCAGTATCTCCTTCTCCATTTCTTTCAGTCTTGTCCCCATGTCGGTTATGGTGTCGGACTGATCATTTAACGTTTCATCTACCTCATTTTTCCGTTTGTCCATCCTATCAGCCAGACTTCTAATTTTATCAGCAACCAGCTTCACCTCCCCGCGTAGCAACTCAGATTGGGCTCTCGTGCTCTCTTCCAAACTTTTGGTCCATTTTTCCAACTCGGTTGTCATCTCTTTTCTTCCTTTTTCTATCTCTTCCTTACACTTTGCGATCTCAGTCTTTGTCTCCTCTCTGTATTTCGTAACCGCAACGTTGGCTTTTTTAATCTCGGACATCATGTCCTGAGCCCACTGAGGTATGCCGTCGGCTTGTGATGGGCTAACACTGACCCTGCTAGCTAAGGAGGCCACGCCGCTAGCCACCTGCTGCTTCTCTCCACCCATTCGATTCGTTCGAGTCGTCATTTTTCGGTCTAAAAATGTACTGAAAGCGCACTTGCTAGTACCCGAACAAAACAGTATTCGTTCACTCCCCCAAACTGATAACAGTATGGCGATATTAATATTTTTTGACAACTTTTACACGGAGCCTCCGCACGCACGTCTTCACACGGAAAAGCACATCCGGAAGTCTCGAACTATTGCGAGAAAGAATTTGCCATGCACGTGCCATTTATTCTTCACGCGGGCACAAGGATCCTCTGAGAAAATCGATGCATCCTGTAGGTGAAAGAATTTAAGTAAAGTAAGTAAAGCAAAAGACTGAGTTCCGAAATTTGCATGCCTCATTAGTTTGCGACAGAATTGTATGTGGCATAAATAACGACCAAGCTAGAGGAAGACTACTGAGAGAGGTGGACATAACATTGCAAAAGACAATTGTTGAGCGAGTCAGATTACGTCAAGCCAAGTCAAGGCATTTAATGATGAAGTTGAAGTACATAAAATCCGGACTGTTAAAACAGTGCAAAGCTAAAGAGGCAATGCAAAGATTGAAAAGGATGATCAGAAGAATGCATGCATCAGATGTGGCTACAGCCATGAAGCAAACAATTATCCAGCATATGGCAAACGTGTAACTCATGTTAAAAAAAGAAATAACATTTTCCGAAAAATGTAAAGATAATGCACATTGTCGAGCAGGAATCAGGATGATTGTAGCATAGACATGTTTATTGGCACACTTGAAGTAAATTATGAGGAATGCATTCAAACTATCAACAAAGACTATGAGGAATTGTGGACTGAAAATGTGCAATTAAACAGGAGGAATGGGACATTCAAGCTGGACAAAGGTGCTGAATGCAACATAATGTCAGAAAAAACAATCAGCTCACTGGACATCAAAGGAAAACTCTCAGAATGGAACAAATGGGTGTTACCGCAAGACAAACAGAACCGACAGAATGGGTGAC
Source organism: Gadus morhua (assembly GCF_902167405.1). Lineage (NCBI taxonomy): Eukaryota > Metazoa > Chordata > Actinopteri > Gadiformes > Gadidae > Gadus > Gadus morhua. Next base: position 767,688 of record NC_044050.1, on the reverse strand, counting down.
GGTGGTCACACCAGAGAAATTTTGCATCTTCATTGATCCGAAAGACCTAAACAGAGCCATGAAAAGAGAATATTATCCACTTTTGACCGTTGAAGAAGTATTGAGCCGTATTTTCAGTACTGGATGCCAATCAAGGATTTTGGCAAATTGAAGTTGATCCTGAAAGTTCCAAGCTGTGCAAAAAACAATAGGGCGCTATCGCGTCATACAGTTACCATTTGGAATGTCTTCAGCCTCAGAAGTGTTCAAGAGGTCTGTTGCTCAGATGATAGAGGGGCCTAAGTGGGGGTCAACATCATCGATGATATGCTGGCATGGGGAGACACACTAGAGCAACATAACGGCAGGTTAGTGAAGCTGCTGGAGTGTGCCAGAGATTACGATCTCAAGTTGAACAAAAACAAATGCAAAATCTGAATGACGGAAATCAAATACATAGGCAACATTCTCAATGTACCTACTGACAAGCAAGAACGATTCATGGGAATGATTCAGTATCTAGAAAGTTCATCAAAAACTGAAGTTGTTTGAGAAAGACACAGAAGGGCATTTGGAATAAGAGCCACTGAAAAGACTCGTCATAAATGGACCTACCTTGAAATTTTTCGATGACAACAACAAGCCTGATATGTTATCAGTGGACACATGCTCAGAAGGTTTATGCGCAGTCATACTGCAGCAAGGCAAACCCGGGGCGTACCCCTCTCGTGCACTCACTGAATGTCAGCTCAGGTAAATGCAAATCGAAAAAAGAATACTCCCCATGGTATATGGCTGTGAGAAATAAATCAATGGGCCCTATCTTGCATCCGGCGCAAGTGACTTAGTCACTGGCGCATGTGTCATTGCTAGTTTACAACTGGCGCAGAGCGTTCTTTTCCCACCACCGCCACTCGCCGGTAAATTAGGGATTGATCATGCGCCCCAAGGGGCGGTTCGGCGGAAGGAGGAGGCGTGTTCTTCTGGCGCAAACGGTATTTTGCCGTTTCTGAACACCATTGCGCTACTGACCAGGAAATACCTGGTTTAAAGTCAGTGGCGCGTTGTTCAGATGCTATTTTAAGGGCGCATGCATACATGCGCATGCGATGGATAGGCCTACGGATTGCTTGTGCACCTCGCGCATACACTTTGCTTCTCCCATCTACCTAGCCGCACATTCTTGGTAAATTATTTGGGAAAGAACAGCTGATGCAGCGGTAATAAGTTGTTCTTTTAAATCAATGCATCTGCAAACACCGTACAGCCAACACATATTTTCTTGACAGAGACATCGTGTAGGCCTACATGCCCATAACTTTTAGGATTGATGAGTATTTGATCGTGAAAAACATTGTTTTACCGCGAGTGAGTGTTAAAAAGAATGAATGAAGGCGGGCGCGCGTGTGTGCTCTGTTTAAACACACGCAAACTAAACACGTAACGCATAATAGGCTACAATCAATGGCAATGTCTATTACCGCGGGGACACATGCATATTAGGATAGCATACAATACTGATAAGAAACAATGTTATAATGTATTGCGTATATCATTAAATAGTTACCGCATATCATATGTTATATCATATACGTTTTCTTTGCCGAAATTTATTTGAGGACTCAGTATTTCTGAAGTTGTGGAAGAAAACCCCTTATTCCATGTGTGAATTAGGCCATATTATTTGGCAATAAACTGAGCCATTTGCAGTTTGAAATTCATGTGCATCTGTCTCATCGGTGACTGCAGACGCGCTGTCAAAATATCAACTCGTCCGATTCAAATGCGCTCATGGCTCTTAAAGGGGATGGGAGCTGGCACTCTCATTGGTTTGTTGGACGTTACGCCCAAACCACACCTACGGGTAACTAGGCTGCTTCAGACCAACCCTTTTGACACTTGCGCCGCGATGCAAGTGTCATTTATCCGCCTGTAAAATAGCGATAGCGCCGTAGAACCGCCCACAAAGCTACTTGCGCTTTGCGCTTCCCACTTGCGTTTCAGACCGTTAAAATAGGGCCCAATATGTCTATGGCAAGGTGATGGACGTTGAAAGTGATCACAAGCCACTGAAGAGTATCTCAAGAAACCTCTCCACCAGTCACCGATGAGACTTCAAAGAATGCTGCTAAGGCTACAGAAGTACAGTCTCAGAGTCACATGCAAGCCAAACAAAGAACTCCATATTGCTGATGCTTTAAGCCGTGCGTATCTTGATGAAACAGATTAAGAACTGCTAGAAGATCTGGTCGTAAACTGCATCACACGTCAGCTGCCCATGACAGAGGAAAAGCAGTAAAAGTTTAAAAGAGCCTCAGCAGATGATCTGGAAATGCAAACGCTAAAGAACACCAGAGCAACAAGTCAAAGTCAAATTTAATTATCATACTGGAGATTAGGATGCAGCAACAATCAACACAATCAACAAGCTACAGTTTAAGGTAACAATTAGTGATGGATCCCCATCAAAACACAAATAACAGAGACCAGTACATAAAAATACATAAGATACAGTGCAAGATCGCTACATTGGGAGAGGCAGTCGTCCAGGATAACAGTGTGCAAAAGAAGCATAAAGTGCAATAGTGAAATTACTTGTGCAAATTCAGCATGTTAATGGCAGTACATACAAAGGAACGTTTGTATTGTTAAGTCCTGTGCGAGAGACTTTCTATATTCATACTTTGCAGTCACACGACTACTATGGCTACCTGGAGGGCAACAAACGCAGACAAAATGGCGACAAACAGCGGCAAGCAAGGGGAATTGCAGCCTTGCAGATTTCCAATAGTCCTACTACAATCAATCAACTATTTAGACCATAATATTCAAATATTAAAAATAAATAAACATACTCTGAACTTGTGATCCATACACAGCACCCGCTGATGTGTTCATTGCTTTGAAGTTGGCAACGTCTCGACCAGACTTGGAGTTTGGAGATATTTACATTCATCTTATAGAGAATCAATCACCTTATACCGCACAAAAAATGAAAGCCTACAAAAGTACGGATAACAAACTTTTTTTCAAGAGTGGATGGGTTAACAACGTTGTCATATGGGAGGTGAAAAACAGGAATATCTTCATAATCAAAGCAAAGGTGATATCTAGCTTCCGCAAAACGATCAACAAATAGCTTTTCTCTGAATCAAATAACTTTTAAGTAGCTCTTTTATTGGCCAAGTAATGAGGTAGCGTCCACACAAGTTACATTTTCTCAAGCATTTCTTAAAGGTCCCATGACATGAAAATCTCACTTTGTGAGGTTTTCTAACATAAATATGAGTTCCCCTAGCCTGCCTATGGTCCCCCAGTGGCTAAAACTTGCGTTTGGTGTAAAACGAGCACTAGCTGTTCTGCTCGCCTTTGAAAAAACGGAGGCTCAAGCGCGCTGATTTGGAATGTCTGTGCTCATGACGTCATGAGGAATCTCGGCTCCTCCCCTTACTCTGCCTGGCCCGCCCAGAGACGTTGGCCCGCCAATGAGACTCGACCGTGCGAGCGCCACATGTGTGTGTGTGTGTGTGTGTGTGAATACACACACTGTAACGCAAGTGTTTCTTGTCGGTTCTTTGACGTGTCTTGTATTTCCACAACGAGACTGTCGTGGGGGTTATCTGACCATGTTTGAGAAGGAATTGGGGGAAAGGAACTTTGGTTTGACTCGCTGAAGTACATGAACTGCGACATGCCGCGAGGCACCATCGCCCGGCAGCGGGCAGCTGGCAGCAGGCAGCGCGCGGTTCAGTCGACTTCAGGTTGATGTGAAAGTGGAAGAACCAGAGACCTCGCAGAACCCGACAAAGTCGTTTGTGATTCATAATATCGTCTGGAGGCGCACACAATATATTATATGATATAGATATCTATGTATCATATGATATTATTTAGATATAGAGCTCCAGGACTGTAACCCAAGTGTTGTACACTTCCTTGTTATTTGGCGCATAACGCGTCGGACTCTCGTCTCTGGTATTTCTACAACGAGACTCGTAGTGGGGGTTATCTCAGCCAAGGTTGAGAATGAATTGGGGGGAAAGAACTTTGGCTTCGACTCCCTCAAGTCAAGAACATGAACCACGACAAGGAGGAGAAAGGGATCTTTGCCGGGCAGCGCTTAGGCACCTCCGCCTCCGGCGGTGGTCCCTCAGCGGGGCTCAAGCGGGAGACATTCGCCGCCAACAATCCCTTTCTCCTCCATGTCGTGGTTCATGTTCTTGAGGGAGTCAAAGCCAAAGTTCCTTCCCCCCAATTCATTCTCAACTTTGGCTGAGATAACCCCCAATACGAGTCTCGTTGTAGAAATACCAGAGACGAGAGTCCGACGCGTTATGCGCCATCACACCAACAGCAGAACGGTCATCCAAATAACAAGGAATTGTACAACACTTGCGTTACAGTCCTGGAGCTCTATATCTAAATAATATCATATAATAAATAGATATCTATATCATATAACATATTGTGTGCGCCTCCAGACGATATTATGAATCACAAACGACTTTGACGGGTTCTGCGACGTCTCTGGTTCTTCCACTTTCACATCAACCTGAAGTCGACTGAACTGCGCGCTGCCTGCTGCCGGCTGCCCGCTGCCGGGCGATGGTGCCTCGCGGCATGTCGCAGTTCATGTAGCCTACTTCAGCGAGTCAAACCAAAGTTCCTTTCCCCCAATTCCTTCTCAACCATGGCTCAGATAACCCCCACGACAGTCTCGTTGTGGAAATACAAGACACGTCAAAGAACCGACAAGAAACACTTGCGTTACAGTGTGTGTATTCACATTGATGTGGACGTTGAAGAACCAGGAACGTCGGAATATCGGCTCACACAGCTTTTGGCCGTGATAATATGTATTATATGATATAGATATCTGTGTAGGCTATATGATAATATTTAGATATAGAGCTCCAGGACTCCCGTGTGTTCTAGAATATTTACAGAACACGGCTAAAGGCTGTGTGCGCCTCGCCATTGCGATACATCCACTGTAAACAGAGCGCATGGTACCGTCCCTGGCTGCAAGCTGCTCAGGGCCACACCCCCACCCTCCTCCTTGACACGCCCACCGAAACAGCGCATTTGGGGGAAGCTCAATGTGCGACTGGCTCGGAGTGGCTGTAACTCTGCACCACGGCTGAATTTCAGGAACGTCTTTGAATACTGTGTTAGTTGCCCACTAATACCTACATTAAAGAATACATAAAATAGCATGTCATGGGACCTTTAAGTTCGAGCGCAGCGGAGCTTATTGCTGCCCTCTGAAATAAAACTGCTTGGGATCGTTTCAAATTATTAAACATAATTAAGCAATATATATACTACTTACGGCAAATTCTGATCAAATAGACAATAATACAGTTTTTTTCCTTTTCGGATGGGGTAAAAACATAACCCCGGTTTCACTCCTCGGCGGTTAGTACATCCAATCGCACAGCAACTATCTGTCATATCGAGTATAGGAACACAACACTGGGTGGCAAATGGCTGTTACCAGCACAGCTATTAATGGGACGAGGTTTAAAGTCAAGACTGCCTTCCTCAACATTGCTGAGCACTAAGAAAGCTTCTCAAGTGTGTGACAAGCTGAAGGAGAGACAAACAACTCAGATGCTCTGTTTGCACACCAGAAGGAGGGCTGTACCGACGCTATCCGAGACATCTCAGGAAGATAAGCAAGAAGGAGAATGGTGTCATAACAGACATCACAGAGTCAGTTTCAGAAGTGCAACCTCCTGAAAGGCAGACTGAACAGCACTTCACACCTGTAGCTAAGACTCAGATGCATGACAATCAACAACAAACTACCTCAAACTGGACCTCAGCTAGGTCTGGTACACAGGTCAAAGTTCCAATGAGATATATGGACTGACTGACTACGGACACTTGTTTGAAATTGTATCAGAATCTAGTTGGTACATTTGCCATTCTTTACAATGTCATGAATGCTAAATTAAATGATGTTTAAGACACAATGTTATGGAATATGTGAGTATTCAGTATGTTCAATATGTGTTAGACACTGACCTTATTATGTTAGTAATATGTTAGTAATATGTTTATTGAAGATGTGTTCTTGTGCCTGACACAGCTAAAATAAAATAAAATAAGGAAGATGTAATGTATGTGTGCAAATTATGCTCATTTGGTGTTTTAAGGGAATAGATTCGGCGGGAGGCTGTATTCTGTTTGAGAAGTAATCTAAATAATATATTTTCTTACACAACACGTATTTCAGACATGGGGAACAATGAGCTACATGTTTGTTTGGAATCCCCACAGCGCCCCAGTTTTTTATATATCTATATGCACTTGTTTACGACCCATGGATGATATTTCATATTCTGCAACATGCACGCATATATCCTGTATTTGATGCATGCACATGCTATATGAACACAATATTCTGAACAACCCCCGAACATATTGATCTTAGGTTCATGTGATAGGAGCGGGGCGCTGTGATGAGCCACATTAATGTACACAATGCAAACGACTTTATGAGTTCTACGAAAAGTTTAATTTACAAAAACCTATCACCTTTACATTTTTTTTTTGCAACTGAGCTGTAGTGATGTGTGATTCATGAACGATTCGCTCAAAAATAACAAATCTTTTGTTTGATCCGGTTCGTACTATCGGTATTGGCGAGTGGATCATTCATTCCATTCTTGGTTTTTCATATGCTCCTCACTTTTCTATGTGTTGTTTAAATGTTTGTGCTAAAATAGATGCTGAGACACATTGTTTCTTCATGAGCCAAAATAAACGTAAAGGCTGTGTTGCAGGGTTTATTTTCTAACAAATTTGTGCAATTTGCTTGTTGGTAATAAAGATTTAACCTGTATTTAATGTTGTTAGGTATCACAAAACCGAATGTAATACGAAAAAGTTGGTACTATTTTAGCGGTTTGCTATTAATTCTCATTTCCCCCAGAATGCATCGCATGACGTCACATTGGGGTGCCACGGACGAAAGCCGCATTGAGACACTTGAGAATAGAGACTAGTAAGAGAGTGTTCAGCAGATTATACAGATACATAGATAAGCATATAGATATTATCTATAGTTAGTATGGTACACGTGAACCTCCTAAAATGCTGCATTTTGATTAGTTCACTATCTCGGGATATTGGGCAATATCCCATGATTGACATCTCAAACTCGATATTGTTTTCATCGCAAAATGTCCGCTAATAACAAATAAACCGCTAATAAAATGCAATAAATGCCGGCAAAAAGTGTTATCTTGTTTATTTTTGGAGTGTTCACGTGTAGTATATACTATTAATTAATAGCCTAGATAGAAAGATAGCCTAGTCAAGTCTTTATTAATACCAAACGACAGGAATTAATTTAGGTTATTCGGCTCACACAGGACAGTATAGCCTACAAGACCAACAAGGGAAACAACAAGTCTGACTGGACATACACAAAATACATCACATTAAAACTAAACACATGCGTTAATAGATATAGATAGATAGACAGATAGAAAGATGATTAAATATGTTATATTATTTGCCTTGCGGAGCCAGCCAGTCCTGTGCACGTATGCAAATGAGCCATGTGCGCAACAGAAGAAAGACATAATGTTGAGAACGACTCGAGTCATACTAAAAACGGATAGCAAGCGAAAGCTAAACCAGACTGTATCAATCAAACACTTTGGGTCCATTCTAACTTATGGTTAGAGGCTAGTCTTTAAATCTTTGTAGTGACTGAATGTTGATGATAAAACTGATTGTTTTGCATCAGATGAGTGTGTGCGACTGTGTCTTGCATCTATGAAATATTGTAATGTTATAGGCCTACTGCAAAATGTATATCGGTATTGCGCAACAATCGGGAGATGGGGACCCTCGAATATGGACGGGTATTTGGCACACTGGGTAAAATAAAGCTTAAAAATAAACACTAGGCAAATATGTTGTTACTGGAGCAAGTAGGCTACCATCAAAAGGTGGGATAACTAATCGGAAATCTGATTATAACGTCGGGGGTACGATTTAATAAGGGATTATCTGGGCGGGATTTCACTAGGGCTGGCCCGAATTATTCGAATATTCGAATACTCGTTCGGAAAATTTGTATTCGAAGCTTAAATCAGTATTCGGAGCTTCATTCATTTTTTTTTCACGTACGTGACGTTACCAGAGCGAGGGAGGCAAACTATAAGCGTCAGCGACACCTTGCAGAGAAGCGAGAGAGGTGGAGGAAGAATAGATATCTCGTTTCCCTTTACTTTATAACACAACATTAGCGGGATCTCTGGAGGAAAAGTAATACTTAAAACTTAGTTGTTTGTTTGCGTTCGCTGTACAGCGCCGCGCCAATCAACTGTGACTGGCTTGCTTCAGCCAGTCAGCTTCTTGGGAATACCCGGTCAATATAATGGATATAATATGGACACATAAGGTGCGAACACACCAAGCGCGTACCTCGCGTACCATGTACGCGCGTAACGCAGCTAAAATGTTGCTTGACCATTTTGTGTCAAAAATGGTCAGATACGCGCGTACGCATACGCGCGTACGCATACGCGCGTAGATGAGACCGCCCAAAACTCCCCCCCCCCCCCCAGCCTGTGGCTGCGCTGGATTTAGGAGTCCGAGGAAGGAAACCCAAACGCCGCCGTGTTTGGGTGGATGATAGAGCTTGGATCGGGTTAGATTAAATAATCTCGGATATAAATAACAATGATCGGGTTAAATAACTTCACATGGTGTGTCTGGTGTGTTTCCAGCATTCGTAGTGTTGATCAGCAGAGAAATAGTCCGCCAAGACGTTGAGGTTGCTTAGCAATCAGAGACTCTGTCCATGCAAGTGAACGGAGCGTTCACTCTTCGTCATAACTATCAAACCAAACATCCTTCACATTCACCGAGCGAACATTATGAAAGTAAAATGCACATTTCTCGCTAGAAATGTTTCCATAAACGCATTTAATGGCGTAACTATGTTACTATTTCCACCCAGAATAAAGAAAGTTGCCGGCCGTGGCTGCCATGGACATGGCTGCGCTGGAGTCCGAGGTAGGAAACCCAAACGCCGCCGTGTTTGGGTGATAGAGTTTAGATCGGGTTAGATTAAATAATCTCGGATATAAATAACAATAATCGGGTTAAATAACTTCACATGGTGTGTCTGGTGTGTTTCCAGCATTCGTAGTGTTGATCAGCAGATATATAGTCCGCCAAGACGTTGAGGTTGCTTAGTAACCAGAGACTCTGTCCATGCAAGTGAACGGAGCGTTCCCTCTTCGTCATAACTATCAAACCAAACATCCTTCACATTCACCGAGCGAACATTATGAAAGTAAAATGCACATTTCTCGCTAAAAGTGTTTCCAAATGTGACCCCTAGGGGTACTTGTTCCTATAGTTTGGAGAATGATTAAACTATACTATCAAACTATATCCAGGTGTGTCCAATGAAGGCACAGAAATGGGACTGATGCAATCAATAAACATTTATTATACAATAATCAATGAACATGCAGTTAGCAGCAAATGAAAATCAAACACTAAAACACTGAAAACAAATACTGTTCCCACAAGAGATGATGTAAAAATGCCCATGGGCCACACAAGAAAGATATAATAAACAAAACAAACAAAAGACAAAACAATTTGGGTTAAAGGGCTACCACTAGCCGGCCTTCCCCCTAGTCTCCCAATTAACCCACGATACGAGTGGCAGATGTTTATAGCACTCGTAGCAAGGTTACATTCAAATAGTTATAGCACTCGTAGCAAGGTTACATTCAAATAGTTATAGCACTCGTAGCAAGGTTACATTCAAATAGTTATAGCACTCGTAGCAAGGTTACATTCAAATAGATACAAGTAAACAAATTCGGTCCTGGGAAAAACAGTGGCTGGTCGAACAGACGACGGCAATCCTCCTGTAATTAAGAGTCACAGTTGACACTAGAGTTGGCGCTACCTCCTGTCATAAGAATCCTAGTGTTAGTATAGCCATGATTAGGTGGAATAAAAGACTAACTAAAGAGGCTAACTTACGTGTTTGGGCCAGCCTTGATGAACTAGACCTACAACTCCTGTACCAATGCTTGTGTGGATGACGCGAAGCAGTGCACTCTCACCTGACGTGAGCTTTCTGTCCCTACACAAATAGCGAACATGAAATGATCAATGCTAAAAACACTACTCCATACATTTGTATTAGAACGGGAGCCAGCACACTTACTTGCTGCTACCCCGTGTGACTCACCAATCGCTGTTATGCGCTCAGGTGTCAGTAGACTCGTGGTTGTGTGCACCATTTACTGGTCACCATAGAAAAAGACACCAAGCCAGGGTTACATGCAGACACCAGGCTGAAGGTTCCGTTTACGCAGCTGCTACGGGGGCTTTTACTTCCACCGTCTTTTCACCAATACTGAGTTCGCACCTCTTTTAAGACGTGTCACATGTGCCACCTGATCTAGATTATTGCCAGTGGGAGGGGCCAAGGTGCATTACCCATCACTACCGTCCTACCTGCTACACATAAAAGCATTTAATGGCGTAACTATGTTACTATTTCCACACAGAATAAATAAAGATGTCGGCCGTATGCTTCTGTCCAAGCTCACTACTCTCTGCCAGTGACGTCGGGTCAAGCAACGCTGATTGGGCAACGCGGCTAATCGTCATGCGTATGAGCGTAAAAAGTTCAATTTTTTGAACTCTTGAAATGTACGCGCGTATACAGACGCGCGTATACAGACGCGCGTATACAGACGCGCGTAAATAGACGCGCGTAAATAGACGCGCCTCATACGCGGCTAACGCGGGTAAAATGTTGCTTTAGCGCATGTAACGCGTGTACGCGTCTCATACGCGCGTAAACCAATGGTTCCCTATGGAAAAATTGACGATGTTATACGCGAGGTACGCGGGTAACGCGTTTGGTGTGGCCGTACCTTAAGACAATCAATATTCGGTATTTGTTATGGATTTATTGTACAAATTCCCTGAAAAGATACACGTTCCAGGATGAATTGAAAAGCTCCCGTTAGGGCTGAGATGGCAGAGAACAGCTGATTTGGAACGGAGCAACAGCTGTTCGCTTTCACGGGGAAAAACTAAGGAACTTCAACCTTCAACCTTCAACCCCTCCCTTGCTGATGAACTCAACACTTTCTTTGCACGGTTTGAGATGGAGAGTGAAGATCATAACTCAATGGCAGTCATGGCCGACATGTTTGGGAATAACACCAAACCCCCCTTCATAGTAAGTGAGAGTGATGTGAGGAGGGTGTTCAAAGGGGTAAATGGGAAAAAGGCTGCCGGGCCTGACCAGATCCCTGAAAGGGTCCTTAAATCCTGTGCTGACCAGCTAGCTCCAGTGTACACCATGATCTTTAATACATCCCTGGCCCAAGCTGTCGTCCCATCTTGCTTTAAAAAGTCTATCATTGGACCGGTGCCCAAAAATAGTAAACCATCATGTTTGAACGATTACCGTCCAGTGGCCCTGACCTCTGCAGTGATGAAATGTTTCGAAAGGCTGGTGAAAAATTACATCTGCACCTCCCTGCCAAACTCGTTCGACCCCCTCCAGTTTGCATACAAAGCAAACAGAAGCAGAGACGATGCCATCTCCAACCTGCTAAACACCACTCTTACTCATCTGGATGGTGGGGGGGGGAACTATGTGAGGATGCTGTTCATTGATTACAGTTCAGCTTTCAATACCATAGTCCCCCTCCGCCTGATCGACAAGATGAGGTCGCTGGGGATCAACACCCAAATGTGCAACTGGGTGCTCAGCTTCCTTACTGACCGCCCCCAGGTGGTGAAAGTGGAGGGTGGTGTAACCTCTGGGCCGCTGACCCTCAACATCGGTTCCCCCCAGGGCTGTGTTCTGAGCCCGCTGCTGTACAACATCTACACTACAACATGCTGTACAACGACTGCACAGCCTCCGGAAGTTCAACCTCCATCATTAAATTTGCAGACGACACTGTGGTGCTGGGTCTTATCTCTGATAACAACGAGCAGCCCTACCAGAACCAAGTGGCAGACCTGGCACTGTGGTGTCAGTCCAACAATTTGGCCCTAAATATAAAAAAGACAAAGGAAATGGTGGTGGACTTCCGGCGGAAGCAGGACAGCGGGTTCACCCCCCTCATCATCAACGGGGAGCCTGTGGAGAGGGTTCCTAGTTTTAAGTACCTGGGTGTGCACATCACTGAAGACCTAACCTGGACCCTCCACACACAACATGTGACAAAGTCATCTAGGCAGCGACTGTACTTCCTCCGGAGGCTGAGGAAATTCAAGGTCTCCCCTTCCATCCTGAAGACCTTCTACTCCTCAGCCGTAGAGAGCGTCCTCACAGGATGCATCTCCGTCTGGTACGGAAGCTGTACCGCTGAAGACCAGGCCAACCTACAGAGGGTGGTGTGCTCAGCTGAGCGGACTATCAGAGCGTCCCTACCCAACGTGAAGGACATCTACCACAAGAGGGTGGAGTCGAGGGCAAAAAACATCAGGAGGGATGACACACACCCCAATGCCAGCCTCTTCACCCTGCTGCCGTCGGGTAGACGCATACGAAGCCTTAACTCAAGGACTGAGAGACTTAAGAGAAGTTTTTATCCACAGGCAGTGAGACACTTGAATTAAAATGTTTAATTCAACACCTTATTTTTAAATTTGATTTTATTTATATTTTTTATTTTATCTATGTAAATTAACTAATTTATTTTATTTTATATTTTTATTTATTTTTGCACAGTGTGGAGCATTGACCCTTTAACATCTCACTTCAATTTATTGTATGTGACAAATAAAAACACTTGAACTTGAACTTGAACTTGAACCTAATTAGGCCTACTAATTAACGTTCAAAAGCTATTAAATCTTCAACAAAATATGCAGATACTGTCAAAATCGGTTCCAGGGAGTATATAGGGATTATTAATGTTGTTTTTGATGGTGTTTTTTTCTGGAACGAGTATTCGAATATTCGCTCGGAAAAACCAACGAGTATTCGAAGCCTGAAAAATGGCATTCGGGCCAGCCCTAGATTTCACAGGTGGGACTGGCAAGGTAGCCCATTATGCCTTCTATTTCTAGATCTTCTGACTAAGTTTACCGGTACTTATCTGAACGACATAATCGCTGTCACTAGATATAAAGAAAACGTTGACTTTCACTCGGTGCTATTCACTGACAGTAAAAATAAATAAAAGTGTTGTTATTGTATGCACTGCTGTTCATTGACTAGCTCCAGCGCTCGTTGCTGCGATGCTAAATGATAGCAACTCTCCACTCTTTCTCCTTTGACCTCTCACGTCTGACAGGTTTAAAATTATACGGCTGTGGGCCATCATACATGTTATTGGTGGTTCTTGCCACCTCCTAGACGCCATAGTACTAGTTTGAGGCTACCTTCCACCACGTCTCCCCAACGTGACGACATCGCAGAATGGCGTTAGAAAACACCCGTTACTGCCAAAAACGCCAAAAACTGGACTTAAACACTATTTGAAACATTTTGTAAATTATATACATATTCTGAGTGCTTTATGTGCCCAATAATCAAAACTTCCGGTTAACCTGCACGTAGGCCTTTAAGTATGTTGATTAGGAAAATGAAAATGGTGGCTATATCGTATACTGTTTGTCTACTTGTCTGCTATTTCTAACGTAGACCCTACACTGTGATATCGTATATCAACAGTATCTGCAGAAGCAAACTAAACTACTGTATAAGAAATGAATTATTTATTTATTTTTATTATTTATGTTGCGTATGATCTGGATCTGCTCATGAATCGTTCTTCAATTTGCGCGTGTGCATATGAATGACTCGAAAAGATTTTGTTTATTTGAATGAGATCCAATGATCAGATTCCGAAAAAGTATAAGAACATCGCATCACTACTGAGCTGCCGCAAATTGTTTCATTTTGAGCGTAAACTAGTGCTGTGTCTGAAATCGCGCACTTACGTAAGTGCACTTACATTGAATGCATTTCATTATCCCTACAGTACACTTAATTATAGACTCAGTGCTCTCATTTCTACAGAGCACTGTCAAAACAGCCTTCGCGCACCTACTGGAAATGAGTTTGCAGTTTGACGGTTCTTCTTCAGAGGTATTTTTTTTTCTGCTTGATCATTTCCGTTAGTCGCCTGTATTAGCGATCTAGCAGTATTCACGTTATCGTTCTTGATTCCAACTGATTACATAATTAACATCATAAAAACACTGGTCCGATACAGCATAAAACATTGTAGTTGTACTGAAAAACAAACCAAATATGTGTAATTTTACTTACATTTGCAGGGCACATCGGTCCCAAATGTTCAACCCGGTCTCACGAAAAGACGTGACACTGTCACGTTATTTAATCTATTGAAACGTGATCAGGATCACGTATTTTCAAAATTTTCGTGTTTACAAGCACAAATTTAAAACCCATGTATTTCAATTGGAAGTATTTGTCGTGTCACCAGCACGACTTCCAAACTAAGGTTCTGTGCGGGAGCGTTCTCCCTAATGTCCCTTAAGGAGCTCCGTACAGTACATTTATTGTTAAAAATTGTGAACAATATGACAGCTTTAGGCCAACCGTTTCTACTTTCACCTTTGATTCTGAGAAATTGTGACAATTCACGGATATAGGCTATTGAATGCAGGTGCGCTGCTCAGGCAAACCGCGAAAGAAAAAAGGGTAGCTGCTTAATCTGATCTTTTTAGAATTGTATGTCTTGATGTTTTGATCTAACCATAGATCTATTGTCTTGTTTTTGGCTATGTGAATGGAAGTCCGCGTCGATGCCTCGCAAGTCCAGTGTCGCGAGCGGACGTGACATCTAGAAGTCATACCGTATAATAATGGGTTATCATTAATATTGATGCGTAGGGGTCTATTATAAATCTTGTTTATTGTTTATACCACAGTCTGGGGGAATACTTGTATTTTGATTGGCTGCAGGGTGTGTATTATCCCCTGATATAGGCCTACCAGACCCCTGCTAAGTAGTTCCAGTCAGTGTTTAGATTCTCTGCCCGAGCCCGAGCCCGACCCGACCCGACCCGACCCGCGGGCCGGGTCGGGTCGATATTTCCCATCACTATCCTCGGGCCGGGCCTTTGATCGAGCGTTTTTACTTTTATTTTATCATTATCATAAATTAGCCTAATCTGAGGAGAAATCTATGCCATAAACAGAAATATTATGGGTCTTTATTACACGGGTCTTCTCAATGCCGTGGAACGCTCCGTTCACTTGCATGGGTCCGGGGATATCTCGGGATTGGTTTCTTTATTAATCGAATGGGAAATGCAATAGGCCTATTTTAGGACCGAATCACCGTTGAACTTGTTTCTAATAACATTTCTAGCGAGAAATATACTTTTTACTTGCATAATCTTTAGTCAGTGATTACGTCTGATCTTTAGTTTTATAGTTATTAGGAAGATTTTATCGGCTCGCTCGCATGTTTCAATGACGTCAGGTTGCTAAGGACGCTGCTTTCGCTAAACTAGCACACACACACACACACACACACACACACACACACACACACACACACACACACACACACACACACACACACACACACACACACACACACAAACACAATGCATTTCGCTGCAGATATTCCCTCAATTATTATTACTTTCAAGGTGGAATATCCTTTTTATTTGGGCTGCTTCTAGGACATTTTGGGTGGATTTTGAACGGTATGTGGGCGGGACGTTTTTTGCAGGACCTGGCAACCCTGCGCTGTTGCCCGGGGTGCTGAAATGCTCCGGAACAGATCTGGATCCACTATGGCCAAAAGACTTGTATGCCCCCCCCCCCCTCCCTTAAATAAATTCTTTTTTTATTTATTTATGCAGAATAAAGAATAAATTCATGCATTATCATTCAACTTGAACATGTGTTTTTACAGTATAGCGTGGTGGAGGGCTGACGTATGTTGCCCAACCCGGAAGTGAGCGTCGCCCTGGTTTCACTTGACAAAAAGCCAACGGGTTTTTCCATTGGATTTTGGATTATTGCAGAAAAATTAGCATCTTTGAAGCACCTCCTCAAAAACTGAAAATAAATAAATAAATAAAAATATCTGTGCTCCAAAGAACGAAATGTAAACCAATGCATTCTGAATAATAATAATAATAATAATAATAATAATAATAATAATAATAATACATTTAATTTAGAGGCGCCTTTCAAGACACCCAAGGTCACTTTACAGAGCATATGGTCATCATTCAAAACTATGTAAAACAGACTAGGAATAAAAGAAAAACAGAGGTTAAACATGAAGAATAATAATAATTAATAACACTCAAAGACGCCTACAGTGAAGGGGGGACCTCACTAACCACCACCAATGAGTAGCACCCACTTGGGTGATGAATGGGAGTGTTTCTCCGATTTTTCCATGCTACACAGAACGAAATGTAAACCATGCAAATAAAGACTTCATGTTCATAATCATTTAAATATCATTAATCTCCTGAGTGTGTCGAGTGGTATTCTATTTTTTTCAACGGGGCTGCATCCAGTCACTTGACCGTCATGGTTGCTATGGTGGTTGCTATCGACCGCCCCCTCTAATCCTTACATGGTTCTAAAAACCACGCGGCAAAGGAGCTGCCGTCCATTGTGTTGTTTTTGTCGTAAACTAGGGTCAGATGGTTAAAAAATAGACAGATATTCCAAGGTATCCTTAAAAGGCAGCTTGGATGTTTTTATTTTGTGCAGTTTAGACTTCTTCTATAACCTATTTTTGAAAGCAAAACACCAAGCTCATTGATTTAACGAGGCAGGGTTATTTGAAACAATTTATTGAATAAATATTTATGAGAGGTCATTCCTTCTCCTGAGTTTGCTTACCCTGTTCTAAAAAAATGTAAGTTTTTTCTTTTCAAAACGCCTCCTCAAGCGTTTTATTAGCAGTTGATGTTGGGTGGGCAGCTGAAAGGAGCCGTACTGAAACAAACGGCTCCTTGCTATGGACCTATTTTGAAGTGCACGGCTCCATTAACTTCCGAATTAAATTAAATTCTGAATTAACTCCATTAACTTCCAAAGTCTGAGATTTGTCCTTTTACTTAACATGAATGGCGTTGAACACGGATATATAACACACATCATTGAAATAGCTGTAACAGGCACGGACGTATTGATTACCTGAATGATTATGGGAGACCTACGTATTTTCATAATATTGTTAATTGTCTAATATTAACATTTCAGTTGCGTTGGTAGGTATTTCATTTTCATTTGCTTGTTTAGCTATGTATGACAGGGTTATGGTTAGCTATGTATGACAATTGACAATGTTGGTGTATTACAATTCAATATTTGGGTAGGCTACTCCAACTTTGTTGCTGGTCGATATGTAAACATTTACTTTTATATAAATTATTGATTGCATTCTTCGTAAAATAGTTAGTTGGAAGGAATCTGTTTCTTAAGCAATAACATTGAACTGAATTTTTTAGGCCTACATACGTTTACTATGTTACTATGGTATTATATGGAGCAATCTTACATATTTATGAAGTTTCCAGTGCCCTATACCACGAAGCTCGCTGAACATACCCAGGCTTTCTTGGGAAAACCTGGCTCGACAGAGCCGCAACTCGCAATCAGAGTTAAATGGTACCACGAAGCTCACTTTAGATTCAATTAGTTGAACCAGGTTTTCCGCTTTAGGTTCAGTGCGCGTTCAAGTGAAAGGGGCGTTTTTTGCGTCATTTTTCTCACCTTTACGATAGATCAAGCAGTCTATATGCGTATAAGTGAAAAGATTCTGCATATTGTCTGTAAAATAACTATGCCAAATGCAGAATTGTTCGCCATTAATCCAAATAGAATGATGATGATTTAAAAATGCATAAGCAACTTCCATCCTGCCTTATTCTATCATTTAGGGAATTCACTTTAAATACACCCTATTTAAGAAATGTATAGCATGTTTTCGACTGCTGAGAGGTAGCGGCTGTAGCGTAGTGGATTAGTATAAGACCCGAACGCCAGCGACCGGGGTTCAAATTCGCCGGTCTATCATCATGCATTTTACCCCCATAGATGTGATGCCAGCCCGGCCTTGAAAATATGGGTTCAAGTTCGAAATAAGCACAAAAATATAATTCCATAAGCTTTAGTGAATAAGTATTCCATATGCATGAGAATTAGGACTTTTTTAAGCTTCACATAAATTCGCGTCACTTGGGAGTCGAACCCCCCGCGCAGAAATTCAAGACTGACGCGCTACCTCCACTCTAGCACTCTGTCACTGAGACACAATGCGCAACAGTAATCATTGTCTACATAAGGTCCAAAAGGACGATCAAATAACGAACACCCTCTGATGAGAATCTGTATCTCTCATGAAGAACCCCAATTTCGTTGTTTGCACAATGACAATAAAGTCTGAAATCTGAATATCGTCAGACAATGCCAAGGGATCGGTTCTGTCCCGTAAAACCCTTGTCTCCGGAGAGACGCCTGTACGAGAAATGCGCCGGGGTCCACGGGAACACCCACAAATGGTGACGCCATTGTCAGAGGAGGGGCTAGGAAGCTGCGCACGCCGATTTAAGTAGCCGATCTCCGGCTAGACTAAGCCGAAAAACTGCTCCCGACCAGGTTTGGTTGCGAGCATAAGTCACCATGGTGATACAACGACGCTAAAAGAGATCGACTTTCGTGGTACAACTAAGCCAGGCTTGGAGCTCAACATACCTCGCTAACCCTCTAAGCGAGCTTCGTGGTACAGGGCCCAGATCAATAAAGTTCTATCTCTTTTTATTTGAACTGCCTGTATGTCCTCTTGATTATTGTATTACAGTGTGTACCTTGGTTATCAGCTATCATAGAATGGTGTCAATGTGGTATTGGCATATATATTCCAGAATTTGAAAAAGGATATGGATATAGAGTGGGTGACTTTATCAGTATACTCAATCGAGATGGCCACAATAATAACCGCTCTTAGATGGGTTGTAGATACTAAGTTTGTGACAATGTGGTATTGGCATATATATGCCAGAATTTGAAAAAGGATATGGATATAGAGTGGGTGACTTTATCAGTATACTCAATCGAGATGGCCACAATAATAACCGCTCTTAGATGGGTTGTAGATACTAAGTTTTATAACAGATAATTCAATACGTGAAGATTTGGTGACAGAGGTAAAGCATCTTCTTTTAAATATTATAAGCCTTGGTTTAGTTATTCAGTTCTGTTGGATTCCAGCCCACCATGGAATATATGGCAATGAAATTGCTGATAAATTAGCTAAAAGATACTAACCTAATTAGAAGAATTTAACCTTAAGTATATATATTTTTTTATTTTATTTTTTATTTATTCATTTCTTTGTTAGTTTGTTTTATTTTGTTTCGTTAGTTTTTTTTTTTTTTTTTTTACGATTTAAAGTATCATTTGCCAACGTCCTTGTCACAAACTGTGTAGTAGTCAAGTAGGTGGCGGTATATGGGGAAAAACTATGATCCACCACTAAACTAGAAGAAGAAGAAGATCTCTGCATCCGGTACGTCACGGAATAGGTCACGTGTCTTGGCCCCATAACGCGGAAGCAAATCGCTCCTGTATGTTGCCATGCGCCACTGAGCAGTTTGCATAGGAATGAATGGGCGGCCATTTTCCAGTCCGTGGTCCATCCTTTATTATGTCCATGGGTTGCCAGCTCCTGCAAAAAACGTCCCGCCCACATACCGTTCAAAATCCACCCAAAATGTCCTAGAAGCAGCCCAAATAAAAAGGATATTCCACCTTGGCCAACGTTTTGAAAGTAATAATAATTGAGGGAATATCTGCAGCGAAATGCATTGTGTGTGTGTGTGTGTGTGTGTGTGTGTGTGTGTGTGTGTGTGTGTGTGTGTGTGTGTGTGTGTGTGTGTGTGTGTGTGTGTGTGTGTGTGTGTGTGTGTGTGTGTGCTAGTTTAGCGAAAGCAGCGTCCTTAGCAACCTGACGTCATTGAAACATGCGAGCGAGCCGATAAAATCTTCCTAATAACTATAAAACGAACGATCATACGTAATCACTGACTAAAGATTATGCAAGTAAAAAGTATATTTCTCGCTAGAAATGTTATTAGAAACAAGTTCAACGGTGATTCGGTCCTAAAATAGGCCTATTGCATTTCCCATTCGATTAATAAAGAAACCAATCCCGAGATATCCCCGGACCCATGCAAGTGAACGGAGCGTTCCACGGCATTGAGAAGACCCGTGTAATAAAGACCCATAATATTTCTGTTTATGGCATAGATTTCTCCTCAGATTAGGCTAATTTATGATAATGATAAAATAAAAGTAAAAACGCTCAATCAAAGGCCCGGCCCGAGGATAGTGATGGGAAATATCGACCTGACACGGCCCGCGGGTCGGGTCGGGTCAGGCTCGGGCTCGGGCTCGGGCAGAGAATCTAAACACTGACTGGAACTACTTAGCAGGGGTCTGGTAGGCCTATATCAGGAGATAATACACACCCTGCAGCCAATCAGAATAGGAGTATTCCCCCAGACTGTGGTATAAACAATAAACAAGAGTTATAATCAACCCCTACGCATCAATATTAATGATAACCCATTATTATACGGTATGACTTCTAGATGTCACGTCCGCTCGCGACACTGGACTTGCGAGGCATCGACGCGGACTTCCATTCACATAGCCAAAAACAAGACAATAGATCTATGGTTAGATCAAAACATCAAGACATACAATTCTAAAAAGATCAGATTAAGCAGCTACCCTTTTTTCTTTCGCGGTTTGCCTGAGCAGCGCACCTGCATTTAATAGCCTATATCCGTGAATTGTCACAATTTCTCAGAATCAAAGGTGAAAGTAGAAACGGGTGGCCTAAAGCTGTCATATTGTTCACAATTTTTAACAATAAATGTACTGTACGGAGCTCCTTAAGGGACATTAGGGTGAACGCTCCCGCACATAACCTTAGTTTGGAAGTCGTGCTGGTGACACGACAAATACTTCCAATTGAAATACATGGGTTTGAAATTTGTGCTTGTAAACACGAAAAATTTGAAAATACGTGATCCTGATCACGTTTCAATAGATTAAATAACGTGACAGTGTCACGTCTTTTCGTGAGACCGGGTTGAAATGTTACAATGTCCTCCATTTTCCGATTAGAAATTCCCGCCCCCTCCGCTACGTAGACAAGATGCTGGCCATTGAGGGTGAAAAGTGTCCATCGGTCCATACTCAAGTTTTTGATTGTTTTGAGTGCGCCACCGAGGTACTTCCAGTCCACTGCGCTTTGGCACACTCTCCGTTTTTGGCAAAGTGCACTCAAAAAAGTAAGTGTAAGTATAGAAGTGCGCGATTTCAGACACAAGATAGGTTTCGCTAGCTCGGGGAAGAGACAACATCTAAGGTGCTCAGTGTCAGACAGAACAGCGCCTCCCAGAGGGTCGCTGAGGCTATGACTGTTACATGCTGACCTCCCGCGCTCGTTATTACCCGGGTAGACAGCCCGTAACCTGTGTCTGTCTATACTTGGTGTGCTGAACTTGAGTATTGTTCCTAATCTTTCCCTGGGTGAATGCAATCTAACCTTTCTAGGGGCGTAGGTGCGAGGTACTCACCACAGGTCCACAACCACCATAGGCAAACAGCTCTGTCTCTCACGCTCCGCACCGGTTCCTTGTCCTGGTTGGGTGAACCGTCAGTCCCAATGACCACTTTAGTACAAGCTAACCACTAATAACCTGTTCTAGTGTGATCAAGTCAGCTCCCGGGACAGTGCATCTGCCAGGATGTTGTTTTTCCCTGATACCTGCTGCTCCTTCAAACTATAAGGCTGCAGAACCAGTGACCCCCTGAACACTCCAGTGTTTGATGTTTTGAACTTGGCCAGGAAGGACAGTGGGTTGTGGTCTATGTAGACCACAACCGGTCGACCTGAGTGAGGCACATACACCTCAAAATGCTTGACTGCCAAGACTATACCTAAAGCCTCCTTTTAATTGTTGAATAAGCTTTTTGCTGCAGATTTAGCTTCTTCAAGAAATAGGCTACGGCTCTATCCAACTAAGCTTCGTCTTCTTGCAAGAGTGCCGCACCCACACCAGTATCGCAAGCATCAACGGCCAGCTTAAACGGCACTTCATAATTGGTTGCATGCTCCCAATGCAAACATGGCTTTCATCCCTCTAAATGAACTCTCACCTGCCTCTGTCCAGAAAAACTTGGCAGCTTTCTTAAGGAGGTTAGTCAATTGTTCAGTAACCACAGCAAAGTTAGGCACGAATCTCCGATAGAACCACACATGCCCGATACTCTCATTATTTCTCTTTGGTTCTTTGGTTGGTGAAGATATAGGATGGCCTCCACTTTCGCCCGACAGGGCATCACCTTTCCCTGCACTTTAGAGGGTGCCAGCCTGTACGGGGGTGAATCGCCAACCTCAACATCACGGATAGCTAGAAGTATGTGACCAGGGACATCCTGGAACAAGTGGGAAAACTCCCTCTTGAGATCACTAAACTCCCACTTCCACTCCAAAGGTAAATGCCCCAGCTGATTCTCTATCCTTCAAAGCCTCAGAGTTCCTTAAGCGGAATCCAACAGTTTCACCTTCCTCACGGTCATCCTCCCCGGATCTCTGACCCATAGCTGCACAGGCAACAGCCGACACGCATGGTCGGTCCTGGTCAGGGACGTCGGTCCTGGTCGGGACGATCGGGAGATTTCCCGGTCGGCGGGCCGGCCAGCGAGGTCAGGTGGACCGGCCCGCAATTGTGTAGCGGCCTGCGAAGTCAGTTGGACCGAACCAAAGTTGTGAGCGGCCGCGAGACGTCTGTAAGCCGCCCCTGGGCATATTTTATTCCCCATCAAGACGCCGTGAAAATCCCCGAAATAAACAATATATGTCTCGAGAACATCCAACCAATTTTTATACCACTTGCTTACTCTCTATGTCTCATTCATGTTTTTTTTTTATATAATTTTTTTTTACTTCATTTAATTCTTCATTATTCAGGCATTACATAATTTTCATGGCAATAAATAAATTATACGAACTACAGTTTACTTTAATTTGTTTGTTCTTGAATTGACGTAGAATGGAGCAAAGACTCCTTGGATTGGGAAATGCGTTTATCCAATAAACAGCTTGCAGGTCAAGTCCATTTTCGGAAATGTAGGGGGATATATGAGCGGCCCCACGTCTAATGGCATGACCCTAAAGACACGTCAGACAGAGAAGGCGAGCAAGTTCGTGGTTGCTTGCTTTTGCTTGTTGTGGCACTCATGGAAGGCAAGAAGAGAAAAGAGAAAGGAGGGGCTGAAAAGGCCAGAATAATGAAGAAGCGGATGCTGGAGGGGGATGCATCTAAGTGCTCAAAGGTAACAGATTTATTCCGAAGTCAGGCATTAATGAGTTGTGCAGGTGAATTGACAGAAAAACAGTTAGCCAGAGCTCCACCATTGACGTTATTGCTAGGCGGGAGCTAGCACAAGCTGCTAGTCAAATGTGTATGTGCTGGCTGGTGTATTTCAGACGAATGAATGACTTAACTGATCTCTCTTTTTTAATGGATGGAGAATATGTTAACAGATTTGGAACATGTAGTAGTAGTCGTGTCAACAATTTACACCGGTATTACCGAGTATAAACGGTATAAACTTTGAAACTAGGTCAACCGCCATCTTCTCGTCAACTCTCCTCTCACACTCTGTGACAGCGTCTTATAATGTTCTGTATATAATAGTATAAAATAATTTTATAGATAATATCACGGCCAAAAGCTCTGTGCGCCTCAGGATGGCTGTAGTTCGGGGAGCACTACGGCCATCCGGAGTGCTTTTGTTTACCGGCGTTGCTATGGTTACCGGTCTTGTAAGGAAGTGCGCCAATTCTCGGAGAGCCAATCTCTTCCGCACAGAGCAGAACTGTGGCCTATTTTACACATTTTTATTTTCTTAATTATAATTCTATCATTCATTTTTACCGATTTTTTTTTTATTACTGAAAAAACCCTGGTGTTTGCGGGGGGGGGGGGGGGGGGGGGGGGTTGCTATTAGTGCCCTGGTCCTGATATTTCTTCAATAGGTTCAAATGGCACAACCTTGTCTTCCTCCTTTCCTCAGGAGTGCTAATGACATAATTTCTGTCCCCTACACACTTCAGAAAGTCTGATGAGCCTGAGTCTGGTCCGACAATTCGGACCAGATCATAGTCACCGATCTGACTGAGATCGAGAGAAACATATGCTGCCTGGGCCTTACCTATAGGAGAGCCCTGAATAAGGGTCACCCACTCTTCCTTTGGCCACTGTTGCGGCAGAGCAATTTTTTAAAACATCTCGAAGAACAGCTCACAATTGTCAGGATCAAACTTGGGCACAAAAGAGAATCACTTACTCACATCAAAAGTTTCTAACTTTAATATGCATAAAGACTGACTGTTCTCACTGTTCCTCACTGTCCTCCTATCTTACTCCCTGCCCCTGGTCTGTTTGTTCAGTGTCTTGAACATTAGTGCTAGCGCTGGTGCTACTAGCTGAAGCTGCACTTGGCGGCTTAAAAAACAAATCGGTCAGTTTCGTGCATTTTTTACTGTCAGCCAACAGTAATTTCCTGGATTTCGCTCTCGCGGTCTGATTCGGTTTTGAAATTCCCAGAAGTCATTGCTTCATATAACTTTAGTAAACCAATAATACAATTAAAAATACAGGCAGATTTGTTGTATTTCAATTTCAAACCATGCACTTTTTAAACATCTGATTGAATAAGGCTACTGTAGTATATAGATACTCATATCTGGTATAAATACTGATTCGTTCCCTGGTATAAAGCATGAATAGGGATTTCGAGGCAACTGGCTAATTTGAAGCTTTTAACAGTATAGATGCTTGATAGTGGGCCAAGAGATAATGTGGGGCCGCGTTGCGACGAAGCGGCCGTGCAAACCCGACAAGCATGCCGCCCCGTGATTGGCCGGCCTAAACGGCCCACGAGAGGCCGCGGCCCCTCTGGCATCTGCCCGAATGCCTGCTGTTCCTCTCGTACTGAGCAGGATTACTATTGCAACAACACATCATCAGTAGGGTAAAACTAACCTGTCTCACGACGGTCTAATCCAACCCCCGTTCCCTCACTCCGTCACTGCCTCTCACACATGACAAATTAATGGATGGTTTAAAATGAACCTGCCTTGTTAAATCAATGAGCTTTTGAATTGCTTTCACAAATAGGTTATCGGCTCTATCACTGCCAAATCTGTCCGTGTGCAACTCTAGGAGTGACGTATGTAGCACTCAGACCCTGTTTACACGTACATGCTTATTTTGTAAAAAAAAACGGAGACATTTGCCATGGTTTGTGCCCTTCTTTTACACGCGAACTGAGGATTCGCCTCTGAAAACGATTCTTTCTTAAAACTCCGGCCAGAGTGGAGATTTTGGAAAACTTTGGTTGCCTCTTTGCATGTCAACATGAGAAAAAATAAGTTTCATGCTACGGCCACACTGCACGCGTTACTCGGGTTAAAAAACGTGCATAACGCGCCTAACTTGACGCTTAATCATTGTGTGTCACAAAAATGGTTCAACGCGCCTGTGGCTGCGGCTATCGCTGTTACATGCAGAGCAAGGGAGATCAACAGGGTTCCCAGGGTGGCACCTAAGCACCTAAGCATTTGCTTTAGTTAGTAGTCCAGGACAAAGGGGTATGAGACCACGTATGGGTATGAGAAAATTAAATGATGTTTTGAAGGTATTGTCTGATAATGTCTTGCGGGTAGGCCTATATTCGGCCAGTTCTTTTAAAGGTCCCATGACATGAAAATCTCACTTTATGAGGTTTTCTAACATAAATATGAGTTCCCCTAGCCTGCCTATGGTCCCCCATGGCTAAAACTTGCGTTTGGTGTAAAACGAGCACCAGCTGTTCTGCTCGCCTTTGAAAAAACGGAGGCTCAAGTGCGCTGATTTGGAATGTCTGTATTCATGACGTCATCAGGAATCTCAGCTCCTCCCCTTACTCTGCCTGGCCCGCCCAGAGACGTTGGCCCGCCAATGAGCTGTCACTCTGATCGAGACTGGCCAATAGAGACGTGTCTTACATCTTTCGGCGTAGGTCCCGCCCACGAGATTCAGCTCAACACCAAGCAAAGCTTTTGGATTCGCAAGCAAAACTTTAGGATTCGCAAACAAAGCTTTTTAATTCTCAAACAAAACTTTTGGATTCGCAAACAAAACTTTTGGATTTGCAAACAAAACTTTTGGGTTTGCAAACAAAACTTTTGGATTCCCATTAATATTTTTTTTATCACATTCATTTATCTTGCAATAAAACATTTTTTGATTGCAGTGTCGATAGTTTTGCTCTCAAATCAATTTTTTGATTCAGTGTGGAAAGTTTTGCTCTCAAACCTATTTTTTGATTGCAGTGTGGAAAGTTTTGCTCTCAAACCTATTATTTTTGATTGCATTATAAAGACACAAATCTACCTCCATACGTGTGTGTGTGTGTGTGTGTGTCTGTGTGTGTGTGTGTGTGTGTGTGTGTGTGTGTGTGTGTGTGTGTGTGTGTGTGTGTGTGTGTGTGTGTGTGTGTGTGTGTGTGTGTGAATACACACACTGTAACGCAAGTGTTTCTTGTCGGTTCTTTGATGTGTCTTGTATTTCCACAACGAGACTGTTGTGGGGGTTATCTGAGCCATGGTTGAGAAGGAATTGGAGGAAAGGAACTTTGGCTTTGACTGGCTGAAGTACATGAACTGCGACATGCCGCCGGTTGCCGCGAGGCACCATCGCCCGGCAGCGGGCAGCCGGCAGCAGGCAGCGCCCGGTTCAGTCGACTTCAGGTTGATGCGAAAGTGGAAGAACCAGAGACGTCGCAGAACCCGACAAAGTCGTTTGTGATTCATAATATCGACTGGAGGCGCACACAGCTTTTGGCCGTGATAATATGTATTAAATGATATAGATTTCTATGTATTATATGATATTATTTAGATATAGAGCTCCAGGACTAACGCAAGTGTTGTACACTTCCTTATTATTTGGATAACCGTTCTGCTTTTGGCGTTATGGCGCATAACACGTCGGACTCTCGTCTCTGGTATTTCTACAACGAGACTCGTATTGGGGGTTATCTCAGCCATGGTTGAGAAGGAATTGGGGGAAAGGAACTTTGGCTTTGACTGGCTGAAGTACATGAACTGCGTCATGCCGCCGGTTGCCGCGAGGCACCATCGCCCGGCAGCGGGCAGCCGGCAGCAGGCAGCGCGCGGTTCAGTCGACTTCAGGTTGATGCGAAAGTGGAAGAACCAGAGACGTCGCAGAACCCGACAAAGTCGTTTGTGATTCATAATATCGTCTGGAGGCGCACACAGCTTTTGGCCGTGATAATATGTATTAAATGATATAGATTTCTATGTATCATATGATATTATTTAGATATAGGGCTCCAGGACTGTAACGCAAGTGTTGTACACTTCCTTATTATTTGGATAACCGTTCTGCTTTTGGCGTTATGGCGCATAACACGTCGGACTCTCGTCTCTGGTATTTCTACAACGAGACTCGTATTGGGGGTTATCTCAGCCATGGTTGAGAAGGAATTGGGGGAAAGGAACTTTGGCTTTGACTGGCTGAAGTACATGAACTGCGTCATGCCGCCGGTTGCCGCGAGGCACCATCGCCCGGCAGCGGGCAGCCGGCAGCAGGCAGCGCGCGGTTCAGTCGACTTCAGGTTGATGTGAAAGTGGAAGAACCAGAGACGTCGCAGAACCCGACAAAGTCGTTTGTGATTCATAATATCGTCTGAAGGCGCACACAGCTTTTGGCCGTGATAATATGTATTAAATGATATAGATTTCTATGTATTATATGATATTATTTAGATATAGGGCTCCAGGACTGTAACGCAAGTGTTGTACACTTCGTTATTATTTGGATAACCGTTCTGCTTTTGGCGTTATGGCGCATAACACGTCGGACTCTCGTCTCTGGTATTTCTACAACGAGACTCGTATTGGGGGTTATCTCAGCCATGGTTGAGAAGGAATTGGGGGAAAGGAACTTTGGCTTTGACTGGCTGAAGTACATGAACTGCGTCATGCCGCCGGTTGCCGCGAGGCACCATCGCCCGGCAGCGGGCAGCCGGCAGCAGGCAGCGCGCGGTTCAGTCGACTTCAGGTTGATGTGAAAGTGGAAGAACCAGAGACGTCGCAGAACCCGACAAAGTCGTTTGTGATTCATAATATCGTCTGGAGGCGCACACAGCTTTTGGCCGTGATAATATGCATTAAATGATATAGATTTCTATGTATTATGATATTATTTAGATATAGAGCTCCAGGACTGTAACGCAAGTGTTGTACACTTCCTTGTTATTTGGATAACCGTTCTGTCGGACTCTCGTCTCTGGTATTTCTACAACGAGACTCGTATTGGGGGTTATCTCAGCCAAGGTTGAGAACGGAGGCGGAGGTGCCTAAGCGCTGCCCGGCAACGATCCCTTTCTCCTCCTTGTCGCGGTTCAGTCTACTTCACGAGGACGTTGAAGAACCAGGAACGTCGGAGAACCCAACGCGGTCGTTTGAGATTCATAATATCGGCTCACACAGCTTTTGGCCGTTATAATATATATTATATGATATAGATATCTATGTAGGCTATATGATAATATTTAGATATAGAGCTCCAGGACTGTGTGTTCTAGAATATTTACAGAACACGGCTAAAGGCTGTGTGCGCCTCGCCATTGCGATACATCCACTGTAAACAGAGCGCATGGTACCGTGGCTGCAAGCTGCTCAGGTCCACACCCCCACCCTCCTCCTTGACCCGCCTCGCTCCTCCTCATTTGCATTATAGCTACAGACACCAAAACAGCGCATTTGGGGGAAGCTCAATGTGCGACTGGCTCGGAGTGGCTGTAACTCTGCACCACGGCTGAATTTCGGGAACGTCTTTGAATACTGTGTTAGTTGCCCACTAATACCTACATTAAAGAATACATAAAATAGCATGTCATGGGACCTTTAAGATACCTGCAATATCCTTTTATAAGTAATGGCACTACAGCACCAAGAGAATGACAATGGATACTGTAAAAAATATGTTTGGTCCATTCTATCTTCAAGGGACATGAGGTGAATCTTACATTGCTACTATTCAGTCATCTATTTCAAGATGGGGGCGTGGGTGAGGACCGACTGGCACAGACATGTGGTGTGAGCTGTTAGCACTCTGCACTATGACAGAAAGCAGAGCCTTCTGCATGCTCCTTCATTCTTCATTCAATGTTCGTTGGTGGTTTGTGTTATGGTCTTCTGGTCTTCTGCTTGTTACCCCTACATTAGCATACTAAGATATGTTAAACAGACGTTCACCAATCTACTTTGAACTAATTCTCTTTTTTCTTGTAACAGAGGAAAACTGTACGTACTTCAAACACTTCACGCCAGGGGAAGATGCGGAAATCTTTGAATATAAGACTCAAAAGGGTGAGTAACCTGGTTCACCTACGGCAGTTTGATTACATGCAAACTGGAGTGCTCACACAGACCTCCAAACAGCAGCCCGCTCCTCTCTATTGAACCCGAGCCATTTGGTTTCAAACAGAACAGATGGAAGCAAATAAAGAAAAGATGCCTCTGCAGACGTGCATCCGCACAGCGCTGATAAAAAACACATTAAAAACGTGTTCACGGGCCTTCTGCCTTCACGCACCTTAAGGCACAAGTTTCTCTCTCTATCCCTACGGAAATGGGGAACTTGAAACCGACAATGTTTTAGGCCTATTTACTGGATGTCGCAGGTCTTAGTCTGGGGTCAGGGTTAAGCCTGACCCATTGTGAATCACGTCTTGTAGGGCTAAAGCCCCCAAATTATTATAATAGTGTCTCAGTGTCTCACTCCAAGTCATTCTGTGCCTCCACATACAGTTAGTGTCACTTATTGTATGTCTATGGTGTTTTTCATGTCCATGTTCATCATCTCGTTAGCCTCTTAGATTTAAGAAAGTTTTACGCCCGAAAATCGCTTACGATTTTAGGGCGCAAGTGAAGCGGCCATGACCTTTTGTGGGTTGCATCACAAAAATCTAGACTAGAGAAAAAACGTTTCTCTAAAGCTTTTGCTGAAGGAATAACGTCTAAAAGCGTTATTTATGGATCATGTTATCTTGTTCATCAAAATCGATGAATGAAAGGAACCGTTGGAATTTATATATTTTGGTGGAAGCAAAGCTAACAAAAACTTCCGTTGTGCAACAAGGAAACTCGTCGGCCTCGTCCGTCACTCGAATCAAAATTATTTATTAGTTTTGGATCAGTTACATAAAACAGCACTGAACACTACATCAACCGTATAATATATAATTTAACTTCACTGACATTTATCCCAGAATTTAATCAAAGCGCATTTTAATGCTGAAACTATCTTAAAATGTTGCATTTTCCACTGAGAATAATACTAATGTCATAGATGTTGCTTTGACACAAGACATGTCGCTGCTGATTGGACCAGGCGCTAGAGGCAATAGGAGCGCTAGGGGCCACAGAGGCATTGGGGGCCATAGGGGTGCTATTTAAGGGCGATAGGGACATAGGGCACTAAGGGCCATAGGGGCGCTTTGGGCCATAGGCAATATCATCCCACAGCAGATAGAAATGGGCGTTCTCGTGTGTGGGGGGTTCTCGATTACGCAAACTGGAACGCAAAACCTATTGACCGCTAACATGAAGATAAAAGCGTTAGATATAGCTATACTGTAGGCTATATAAAATAACCAGTAGCCTATAGTTGGTTGCATTGATGGATTTGAGGTTGTAGGAGGTGACGTTTATTTTGCTAAAACACTTTTTTATTCTAGTGTCACGGCATCACCTTTAACTCCAAAATAAAAAATATATATAGAAAAAAATAGCCACTGCAAAGGAGAGGAGGGGTCTCTGACCCCTGACCTCTGTAACCTATTCTGTCATTTAGGTGGAGGACAGGTTGTGTGGATGTCCACATGATCCAAGGAGTTCATCGTCTATACTTAATTATTTATATTGTATACCTGTAGATGGTGAATGAAGCCTTTAGGGTTGTAGGGTTCTATCACAGTACGCCTACCCCCGATAGGAGAGGAAGAGCATTTTGATTAGGAGCCCATGCCCTGTCACACACACACACGCACAGATGCTCCGACACGCAGTGGCGGCAGGTGGTTTCATCCCATTGCTCCCCTGCCAGCGATAGATGAAGGCTTCCCCAGAAGAAAGGCTCTCCCCTGAGCATGGATCCATCGGCAAACAAGAGGCAGATCACAGGCCTAGCTCCCTATCTGACACACTCCTTCATAGCCCTGGTAACCATTTGTAAACCATGTGATGAGGCAACTCTATTCGGACACATGCTTTATCTCCCTCTCTTACTGTGTCTTATAGGCCGACCCTTTAGTGGAATCTGAGGTTTGGATGATGTTGCGGAACTCTCAGATAATTTGATTAAAGATGCATGTTCATACATCAGACTTTGATCCAACACAGTTCACATTAAGTCCATATTTTAACAGCATGAATGTTCCACTTCCACAGCTTGGTGGGTTACAGGTCCCTGCCTCATTCTCATGCCTGTTTCCCTCTGGATCTCTCCCTTCTTCTACCTCTTCCTTTTTGACAGAATACAACATCTCAGCAGCGGCCATCTCCATCTTCAGCCTGGCCTTCATGATCCTGGGCACCTTATGTTTGATCACCTCCTGCACCGGAAAAGGCGGGAAGGGACGCGACTACCTCCTCAAACCTGCTGGCATGTTCTACGCATTTGCAGGTAGGAAAAGTGCAAAGTGACGTTTGAGGCCAAAATGTCTGGGGTGCGCTGACCGCCGAGGGGATGGTCCTCACCTATTGATGCCTCCGTGGCTCAGAGCTCGCTGGGAGGCCTCCAGGGTCTTTGCCCTGAATACGTTACCAAAAAAGCATCGCTAACGTGTGTGTCCGTGAGGCCTGCTATTGTTCCGTGGTCCTTAAGAAGCTCCTCCCTGTCATGCAGGCCTGTGTGCGTTCATCTCCGTGGAGGTGATGCGCCAGTCAGTGAAGCGCATGATCGAGAGCGAGGACACCATCTGGATCGAGTACAGCTACGCCTGGTCCTTCGCCTGTGCCTGCTCCGCCTTCGTCCTCCTCTTCCTCTCCGGCCTGGCCCTCCTACTCCTCTCCATGCCCCAGATGCCCCGCAACCCCTGGGAGACCTGCATGGACGCCGAGCCCGAGCAGATGGAGTGAGGCTGGGGGAGAGGATAAGCCGAGGGGGGGCGGTGATGAGACGGCCTGACGGCTGCAGAGCTCCTTGCACCACAAAGCCCCTGTCTCAGCAGGACATGGACTAGAGGGGAATGGATATGAATGACACCCAGTCAGTAATTTTTTAAAAGCATAAACCAACCCGATTGGTTGGTGAAAAGGGTGCGGTGATGTCATGTGTACCCTCATCTTGTCCTGTGTTTGTAAAGCTGTTCCTCCAGAGACCTGCAGCTGGTTGCACCAGCAGAACGTAAGGTCCCACTTAGGCTACGTTGAACGTAAATCACCCAAACGTTCGACTTTACACTCTACTAAAAAAATATCAGTTGCACCAAGCAGATAGTTTCAACGTAACACTAAGTTATAACTTATCTTTTACACCTCCCCTCTAGCTGGTGTAAGTTCCATACTAACGATATAGAACCGTTAAAAGAAAAAAACGTAAAAAGATTTCAACACTAAGGCAGGGTAAAGATGGCTATTCGTTTTGAGCAATGGGAAGAGGAGTTTCAACGCGGTTTGCGCCGGGAACGGATTGTCCGTGACCGTATCGATCCATTTCTTTATTATGATGATGTTGAATTATATGCACGATTTCGGTTTTGCCGGGCGGAATATTATATTTATTTATTTATTATAAAATCCGCCATCAAATAGCTTAACCTCACGCCTATACCGTCCAAGCAAATTTTAGAGAATAAATGACTGAAACCTCATTTGTTTGCCCTCTCATTTGGGTGCTAACGCGTCTTCACTCAGATAAGGTGGAAACTTGCCGGTATTTCCTGTTTACATTGTTAGCTGTCAATGATTGGCTTGAAATTATCTAAACGTCATTAAAAGCGACACTGGTACAATTTATGCACTACTAGTAACGTTACAACTTAAGTTATGGTGGTGCAACCAACATTTAGAACACCTTTAGTTTGACACTAGCTACGTCGAGCGTAGGGTTAAGGCGGACTTTACACCCGAACTTATGATCGGCTTTACGTTCTGCTGGTGCAACCGACTGCAGGTCCATCGGTGTGGAATGTATAATAAGATCGGGATTCCAGCTCGCCGCTTGGCTAGATAACTGGTCTCAAGGCCTAAGTCTCCCAGGGGCCTATCTTAAGCCTTGGCCTTGGCTATAGTGTTGTTTTTTTTAAGGTTTGAAATGTGAGGGATTTTTTTTGTGTGTATATATGTATATACACACACACATAAATGTAGCAACCTTAAAAGTATTTTTATCTCCTCATGAGATTTGCTTTATCAGAAACAAAGTGAGATATGGATTAAAAGTCACGTCTAAGAAACTACCGTCAGTTAAATGCTGGCACAACAGATCACGCAATGCTGAGCATCTTGCTCAACGTTTAATATAAACTAAAAACATACTCAGAGATTTGATGATAATAGCGACAGACTTAATGTCATATTTTTATGTACAGCGTTTTGTATCATATCTTTGTACATAAGTCGTTTTCTTCTACTACAGTTAATTTGGTTGCTTTTGTATCACAACACATCAATTGTGTTCAGTATCTTATTTGAAACACACTTATTTCTCTTGAAATGTTTGCCTTTAATGACAATTAAAGATTTTGGTGACTTCAATGACCACATAACATTTACAACTATCACATCATGCATTTCTTATAAAATATCTTACATGAAATATTAAATGTGAATAATTTGTTGTGTAGGTGTTTTGGTTCATGTGTGTGGAGGGGGGCTCACCCGCCATTGGCTGCTACACAATGACAAAAAATAAAATAACGACCAGACCGAGGTAGAAACTAAAATGGAAAAAGTGAGTGATACAAGGTGAGTGAGAAACTAAAAGTGAAAACGTGAGTTATACAAGGTGAGTTAGAAACTTAAAGGGAATAGCGAGTGTGACACAATGTGAGATATAAACTAAAAGTGAAACAGTGAGTGACACAAGGTGAGTTTGAGACAATACATTAATGTCTTTCATTCAGAGGCTACTCCTGTTAACTCTCGGCCTATAAACACCAAATAGTTGTTAAAACCTGCTCATCACCCTCTTAGCTGACATGAAGTGAGGATTGGTTGTGATCCCTTGGCTTTGAACGGTTCAATGTGACGGTTCTGCTGGATGGATGACTTGGGAGGCTGAATCATTACAGCACAGTCCCATTGGAACCACCATATTATTATCATAACTATAGTTTCCCCGTGCGCATTGCACCCGCTCAACTTCTAGTTGTAATTAAACCCATAGCTATAATATGGAAACCCCATTCGATAATGTAAAACATTTCTGAGCGCATAATATAATGACATTTTGGTTCACCTATTGAGTAATGTAGCAAGCATAATAATTTTCTGCTTACTTTATTAAGCAATATTATATTATTCATATTCATATTCATTTTCTAATGTTTTCACACATGTCCACATTTTTGCCATATTTGTATATCAGGAGATTCGACCCTGAGGGTGATTCACACTTAATAATTGATATGCGGACATCGTTTAGACATCAGTAGAATCAACGGAGGATTTAGGGGGGGGGGGGGCCTGCCCGTAATTCCGACACATCATTTTTCCGACGTCTCAATGGTCCGAAATATTTCCCATTAGATCGACATGCCACTATGCCGACGGTTCAATGTTCCGAAAACGGAACCCATTGGTCCGAAGGTCCGTTTGTCCGACTTTTCAAAAAGGAGGCGCATTAGGCCGACGGTTCAATATGCCGAATAGGCCTACATATAAAGAGTTTTATACCTCGCTCGCGCTCTCGCTCTCTCTCTGCCACTCAGTCTCCTACATATCACGTTCACGATGAATATTGGAGAGCAAAGTGACAACGCTTCACTTCATTTCGACACGGTGTTTCAGCCCCATGGACAGAGAGCGTAGGTCTAATTCTCAACACGGGCACGAACACACACACACACACACACACACACACACACACACAC
Source organism: Gadus morhua (assembly GCF_902167405.1). Classification (NCBI taxonomy): domain Eukaryota; kingdom Metazoa; phylum Chordata; class Actinopteri; order Gadiformes; family Gadidae; genus Gadus; species Gadus morhua. Next base: position 732,479 of record NC_044050.1, on the reverse strand, counting down.
ACACACACACACACACACACACACACACACACACACACACACACACACACACACACACACACACTTTACTATGTACACGGTATGAGGTATAAGTTTGACTAAATCAATACCAGCGAAATTATTTAGGCTAAAAGCCCACTGCAAACACAGTAAACAACACATATAGGCCCTAAAGCTACTAAAGATAATATGAATTGAAACGTCTGCCTAATGCGCCTCCTTTTTGAAAAGTCTGACAAATGGACCTTCGGACCAATGGGATCCGTTTTCGGAACATTGAACCGTCGGCATAGTGGCATGTCGATCTAATGGGAAATATTTCGGACCATTGAGACGTCGGAACAATGAGGCGTCGGAATTACGGCATGGCACCTTAGGGGGGTGGGCTTGCAGGGAGCGGGATATGACGTAGGGTCTAAATTCGCAAGAGGCTGTATAAGTGCGGCTGCTGTCACTAGGTGCGTTTCCATCCCCCTGATTTTATGCGAACTTTGAAGTATCGAATCAGTAAACAGTGATGGAAACACCAAAAATACCAAAAATTTGCATTAAATTCCTCTAATTCGCAAGAAAGGTTATCCGCCCACTTGACGGGGTTTTTGAGGAATGGGAAAGAGTCAATTCAGAAAATGGGAGATGGAAACACACTTTTCGAAACAGCTGTGACGGAGCGAACTTTGAACACACAGGACTGACCATAGATATATATATTAACTAGATGCCCTACGGCGGCGTCTAGAACGTCACCATAGGCGGCCATCTTACCACAGTAAGCTACTCACCCATAACATTGTGTTGGTAGTGGTACATGTACTTTTTAAATAACCATAACTTGCTCAATTTTCAAACGATTTACAAACGGTTTGGTTTATTACAAACGTTATTAACGTGGTTATGATATTAATCTGACGATTATAACAAACCAAACCGTTTGAAAATTGAGCAAGTTATGGTTATTAAAAAAGTACATGTACCACTACCAACACAATGGCTGCATCCGAATACTTAGTACATACTATTTCTGTCCAGTGTCTACTACTTGACCATACTACACTTGACTGTGTAGTACGGTCTACAGCTATGCGTAGAACGCCTCCGAACGCTTCCGAACACCGCCGAAACTCCACCGGATGTTTGGAGATGACGTATCTCCCCCCAGATGGCGGCAAAATGTACCTATTTTCCGTCTTGTTATCGTTGCTATTAAATAAAAAAATTCTCTTTCTACGCGAATGGCTCTTGAAATGGATATCGCTGCTAGAAGGCGTCGTCGTCGGTCATCTCGTAGAGCGACTTACCGGCAGGTTATGATGTATATATGTGGACATTTGGTAAGTCATTTTTTTGGAAAAATACATTTAGTTATTTGTTACTCCGTGAAAAAGACGATTGAAGTAAATTTTTCCTTTTTTATTGAACACACACACACAAATAAAAAGCCGCTGTTGGTGGTGTCGGGTCAGCCATCTCTTCTTCGTTTGTTACCAGACTCCCCCGTTGCATTGTGGGATAGCGTAGTGAGGTCCGTGGTTTACTTTGGCGGTAGTACGCATTCGGAAACGTCTTCCGTACTACAGAATGCGTACTGAGTATTCGGACGCGCTATATTTTTCGCATACTACAAAATGCATACTATATAGTATGCAAGTATGAGTATTCGGATGCAGCCTAATGTTATGGCTGAGCAGCTTACTGTGGTAAGATGGCCACCAGTGGTGACGTTCGACTCCATTGGCCAGCAGCGCGGACGAGGTATCTAGTTAATATATATATCAGTCTTTCCGATTTCCGCATAACGACCGGCCATAGCAACCCTGCCGACATCAACGTGTAACGTCGTCACCCTATCGTGCTCTCAAACAACGATACGAGTTCGAGAAACTACGTATTTTTAACCGTTTGTATGTCCTTTAAATATATCCTTTAATTACGTACATCGAACAGATGGCCAATGTAAATACTAGATATGTGTGGACCGACGAAGAGATTAAGCTATTCCTTGCTCTCATCCAAGAAAAGAACCTAACAGCTATTTTAGATGGAAAACCACAACGTAATTCCACTATTTATCAGGACCTAAGAGAGATGATGTTACTAAAAGTATACGACAAGCCCTGGAATGTGTTGAGGAGTAAGTGGAAAGCTCTCAAACAACGATACAGCTTTTCTACTTCAACCATTTATTACAGCCATGTATCGGCATATCTTTTTTGCCTGCATCGCCACCTCCAGGCAGAACTAGGGTAGTTACCCGCTCCAACCACTTGATGGAAACGCACCTAATTCGAATAACTCTTTAGCGAACTTTCTTAAGATTTGCATCACCTTTTAGATGGAAACGCACATGTCCGGGTTGGCTGGTGGTTGTTGGTTCGATCCCCGGCTCCTCCTAGCGAGTGTCGAGGTGTCCTTGAGCAAGGCAGCTAACCCTGACTGTTAGCTCCCGACAAGCTGGCTGTCGCCTTGCATGGTTGACTCCGCCGTCGGTGTGTGAATGTGTGCGTGAATGGTGAATGTGAGGCAATATTGTATAGCGCTTTGGGTGGCCAATGGTTAGAAAAAGCGCTATAAAAATGCAGTCCATTTACATTTACATTTGCACACAGACAAAATGGAGGCAGAACAGGCACAACTCATCGCGATCATCTTAAATGTTGCTAAAATTATGCATCATATATTCCGTGGCATCCACAAAATCCGGACATTGATCGATGAAAGATTGGAGCATGAGTTAGAGACAAATAGAAGAAACAACGACGTTACCGGAGAAAGAAAGCATTGTTTTTTGCTTGATTTCACGTGACAATAATTAAAAAACATTTTCTATATAGTTATGCAGCTGTGAACTCATGCATTGTAATTTATTGAATGATGTGTTCTTTTAGTGTTATGATAAGACCTATCTTTTAGCGTTCATCACGAATGACTCTTAACAACAGTACCAACATTTAAATATTTTTTAACCATTCGGCGAACAAAAAGCAACAGGCTGATCATCATTTAGGGGGCCTCTCAATGACATGCAGAAGCGTCATCAATACGCCCATTCAAGTTGTGAGAAATACCAACTTTCTACACCTCATTCACATATAAGGTCATTTAGATTTCCTACGGAGAAAATACTACCAAGGAGATTTTCAGGGTAAAAAATGATAGGATATGTTGTTCACACAAACGGCCCATCAGGAGAATAGCATGAGAATATCAGGACTTAAACATGTTTCTGAAAGAAGCTAATGTGTGAGCATTTTATGACATTATAAAATGAGTCAATTTATGGCAGGGTTCGAGTTATGACTCCATCTCTGTCTCTAAAAAAACCAAAAAACTATAGATGCTCAAGTTAATATGTAAGGGATAATGTATAACACCGGTGATCATGGCTGTGTGTGCAAACAATGACCGCTGTCAAGGAGGCCCTGGCATTTGCACCTACCAGCGGCCTGCGGGGCGCTCGCGTGCCTGCGCGCGCAACTCGCAGATACAACTTTTCAACCCGTATGTGGTGCGCCGAGAGGATGGTCGCACTGACAATGGCTCCGCATGCACTACGCAGCTTTATGTTTATAGTTGTTTTTATTGTTAGTTTTTTTGTACGTACTGCACTGTCGCTCATTCAGTATGATCGACTGGCACTTAAAACAGAGTTTTTCTCAACTTACCCGAGTGCTTGCTGTGACTCCCTTGTCTTACCGCCGGTATGCCTACCAATACGCCGACGGAAGAGAAAGAAGAGAGGCAAGCGAGCCGGCATCCTGTGCAGATCTCGGACGAGATACTGCAACCCACCGCTTCCAAGCATTCTACTAGCGAATGTGCAATCTTGGGACAATAAACTGGACGAGCTACACGCACGGATTGACTCCCAGCGGGACATTGCAAACTGTTGTGTACTGGCGTTTACCGATACCTGGCTGGATCCTATGGTGCCTGACTCTGCCGTCACTCCGACCGGCTTCTCCATCTACCGGCAGGACAGGACTTCCGAGTCAGGTAAAAGAAGGGGAGGAGGGGTATGCTTGATGGTTAACTCTCGCTGGGGCTCGGATGTTGCTGCACTTTCAGCACACTGCTCACCAGACCTGGAGCTGTTATCGATTAAAGTTTGCCCCTTCTACCTCCCACGGGAATTCAGCTCCGTTATTGTCACAGCAGTGTACATTCCACCGCAGGCGGACAAAACGTGCGCGTTAGAGGAACTTTACGGAGTAATTAATGGACTTGAGGATGCTCACCCTGAGGCGGTTTCTATTGTTGTTGGAGACTTCAATAGGACCAATATGAAGAAAGTTTTACCGAAGTACTATCAACACATAAACTTTCCTACCCGGGGTGATCAGATTCTTGACCATTGCTACTCACAGATTCGAAAGTGTTACAAAGCCCTCCCCCGCCCCGCTTTCGGAAAATCGGATCACACCTCCATTATGCTTATCCCTACCTACAGACAGCGCCTAAAACAGGGAAAAACGGTTTCTAGGGCAGTTCAACGCTGGAGTGCTGAAGCCATTAGCACTCTGCAGGACTGCTTTGACACAACAGACTGGCAGATGTTCTTTGTTGCAGCTGATGGGGACATCAATGAATACACAGACTCTGTCTCCTCATACATCTCCAAATGCATTGATAATGTCGTACCTAGGGTCAGTGTTAAGACCTTCCCAAACCAAAAGCCCTGGGTAAATGGTAATGTCCGTGCTAAGCTCAAAGCACGGTCCTCTGCCTTTAACTCTGGTGACCAGGAGGCTGTGGGGAAGTCCAGATGTGACCTGCGGACGGCCATCAGAGATGCAAAGAGAGAATACAGGGACAAGCTGGAGTCCACCTACCTCAGCTGACCCCCGACGCCTGTGGGGTGTCCTGCGACACATCACTGGCTATAAAGGGAGAAATAGCAGTGATGATCAGCCTGCCGCCTCTCTCCCTGACGACCTCAACACCTTTGCGGAAGGTTTGAGGCAACCAACCCCCTTCCTTCAGCAAGACTAGCCGAGGACCAGGACGACTACACTCTGTCCCTGACCGTGGCTGACGTGAGGCGAGAGCTCCAAAGGGTGAACCCCCGGAAGTCATCGGGGCCCGATGGAGTCCCAGGCCGCGTCCTCAGGGGGTGCGCTGACCAGCTTGCGGAGGTATTCACCTCCATATTCAACTTATCACTGCATCTGCCTGAAGTCCCCACCTGCTTCAAGCAGGCCACCATCATCCCCATACCAAAGAAAACATCAGTAACCTGCTTGAATGACTACCGCCCTGTAGCACTGACCTCCACAATTATGAAGTGCTTTGAGCGGCTGGTCAGAACCCACATCTGCTCTACCCTTCCCAACACCCTGGACCCCTTTCAGTTTGCATACCGTCCAAACCGATCAACAGACGATGCCATTGCCTAGCTACACACGCCACCCTCTCCCACCTGGAAAAGAGCAACACATATGTGAGGATGCTGTTTGTGGACTACAGCTCAGCATTCAACACTATTGTGCCTGCCAAGCTCGTCCCGAAGCTCAGGGGCCTGGGTCTTAAAACACCCCTGTGCAACTGGATCCTGGACTTCCTGACGAGCAGACCCCAGGTGGTGAGAATGGGCAACCACACCTCCTCCTCACTGACCCTGAGTACCGGGGCCCCCCAGGGCTGCGTACTCAGTCCCCTCCTGTACTCCCTGTACACGCATGACTGTGTGGCAACACACAGTTCCAACATCATCCTGAAGTTTGCAGACGACACTACCATCTTGGGTCTCATCTCTAACAACGATGAGACCGCCTATAGAGATGAGGTAAGGGTCTTGGCAGAATGGTGCCAAGACAACAACCTGTCTCTCAACGTCTGCAAAACCAAGGAAATGATTGTGGATTTCAGGAAACTGCAGAGGGGGGGTCAGGACCCCATACACATCGATGGAGCTGAAGTGGAGAGAGTCTCCAACTTCAAATTCCTCGGTGTGTACATCAAGGATGACCTAACCTGGTCCATGCAGGCAGGCTCAGCAGTCAAAACTGCACAGAAGCGGCTATACTTCTTGAGGAGACTCAAGAAGTTTGGCATGTCTTCAAAAACTTTAACAAACTTTTACAGATGCACCATTGAGAGCATCCTCTCAGGCTGCATCACTGCCTGGTATGGTAGCTGCTCCGCTGCCGACCGTAAGGCCCTGCAGAGGGTGGTGAAGACAGCGGAGTGTATCACCGGCAGCCATCTCCCCTCCGTGCAAGGCATCTACAACAGTAGATGCCTGAGGAAAGCAAAAAAGATTCTAAAAGATAACAGCCACCCAGGCTATGGACTGTTCTCATTGTTGCCGTCTGGTAGACGCTACCGGAGCATCCGAACACGGACTACCAGACTCACAAATAGCTTTTTCCCCCTGGCTGTAAGGCTTCTGAATCAGAAACACTGAACCTCTGAACAGTTGCCACCTACTCCCTGCTCCCCCACTCATACAATTCACTTCATAGATATATTTGCACAATTTTAAAAAACTTTTAACTTATCCTTAACATTTATTTTTAACTTATTCTCTATTCACACTTAAACTGCTGCTAGCCCCTCTACTGTACTCTAATTGTTGAATGTTAATGTTATATGTTATATTGTTATAATGTCATAGTGCTACAGAGATATATGTTGTTTTTTAAATTGTTGTATGTTAATGTTACATTTTATATGTTTTATTGTCATAGTGTTATAGAGTTTTATGTTATTTTTGTTATATGTATGATGTCTACTGCGTAGATGAATGATGCTTGCCAAGTCGTAAGAATTTTGCTGGGCTGAAGCAATTTGGTACATGCAACAATAAACACACTTTGACTTTGACTTGCGGAAAAAACATGCACATTTGACAACCACATTGATGGTGAACTTAAACTTAAATACGTAAGACAACTTCACTAAAACATGGATAGATCAATGCACAACCCCAATGCATAAAAAAGTCAATAGATCATCAGAGCCAGCCTCTCCATAATAGAAACGTGTCTTACCGTAATGCAGTTAACAAAGTACAAAGGACCTTGCTCTTCCCCCTCAACCCTGTCATCCAAATCCAAGTTCATAAGGACATCTGTGATGGCGACAGAGTATAGCTTCCAACTTCCAACAAACCCAAACATGCAGACGCGGTCTAGCCTATGCTACTCGATTCCGTCTTCAAATTCCCAGAAGTGATTGCTTCATTTAAACATTTGCAAACAAATAATAAAATAGAGAAAATACAGGTATATTTGTTTAATTTCAAACCGTGCACATTTTTTAACATCTGAATAAGAAATTTGGCTACAAAACAATGTAGACCGATGTAAAAGTTTAGGGTAACCTTGACGGTGATAGAGACCCATATATCTCTGGTATAAACACTGATCTCTCTGATCCCGAGCCCGCCACATACTCTGTATGTGGAAGGGAAAATAGCTTTATTTGTAATTAAAATATTATACTGCTGTATTTTCAGAGACCCCACAGATATGAGTTTGCTGATTTCATGGGAGCCAGACCCCTCTCTATGTGAGCTCAGCTCCCACTGGCTCCCACCTAACTCGAACCCCTGATTTATGGGTTACAGGGGTAATTGTTCAATGGAAAGTGTAGTATAATATCAGTGTTTCCCACAGACCAGGTAGCAATGTTTGGCGGGGGGGAGGGGAGAATAGACGCGGAGTCGGGGGTAGGGTTGGACAAGAAGTCCAGCCGCGGAGGGGGCATAGGCGTCGATTACGGGGGGGACGGGGGGGACATGTCACCACTATTTGAAATACGAATTTTGTCCCCACCACTTTTAAAGATGTGCAAACCAATTGCGACTGAAAAAATCCCCACATACTCAACCGAAATCGTCAAGTCTAAAATCATGCAATAGGCGCAGACGAAGACATCATTTATTAGATAGGCCTACCTAATAAACCGTTGGAACACACAAGACCGGAACCCATAGCAACGCCGGTAAACAAACCCCGACCCCGAGAAGCCCAATCCCTATGAGCTCCCCGCGCTACGGCCATCCGGAGGCGCACAGAGCTTTTGGCCGTGATCTTATTTATACAATTATATTATATTATATACTATTATATATAGCGCTCCGAGAGTCGCAAACGGCAACAATCACTTTCTCCTCCATGCTGCAGTTCACCCCAGACTGCACTGCACTGAGTTTGACGGTTGAACGCTGATTGGCTGTTACGTTACACATGTCACTCAGTGGCCACGCTGTTGAAATTCGTGTCAAAGTTGAAATATTTCAACTCGAGCGAATTTGCCGCGCCGTGGCGCGACATATCAAAAAAATTCGCCCGATACGCATCTATACGTTCACTTTGTATGGGATCTTGTCGCCCCGTTGCGTTTGGTTTGAACGCAACTGGAGATGTTTCAAGACAGACAGCCAAAATTGAAATTTTTATTCAGAAAATAGCCGGTCCTTTTGCTTCCTATAAAAAGTATGTTTGTGACACTGGATAACGATATGGATACATCATCTAGCCTGCATGTGGAGGGCCACATAAGGTAAGAAATTGGTTTACGTAAACTTTGCTGCTGGTTCTGTTTGCCCGTGATGACCTGGCCAAAGGTTACCCACGGTCCTAAGCGATTGTGATCCGATTCTGGTTGGTGCTCCAGCTAGTATGCATTGTATATATAGATTGCAGCTAGTAGCAGCTACACACGGTGCGATTGCTATGCCAATGTGGTTATAGTTGTTTTGTCTGATTGAGATATGTGACGACTTGGAGCCTGGTAGGCCTATCCTGACATAAATATGTTCTTGCATAACCTGTGTGATTATCCTAAACTGTAGGGGATTTTATTCGCGGGCAATTTGCTTATGATGTTGTAACGAGTGAAGTCTACATTGGTCCTTCGCAAGTGTTGACTGGTGGTCAGGATTTGGCAGATGCAATTCTCCTCTGGGCGCTTGTTTTTTTCTTCGTTTTTTAATGCAGTATAACATATGCTACCAGCAGCCCTTGCTCGTCTTCAAAAGGCTGATGCTCAGTACCTCGTTTCATTTCGTACCCCCTTTACAGTCTGGCATTGTTTGTCCGGTAAACTTTGTTGATGTGATGATAAGTGTTAAATTGCCAACACTGTTCTTTGTCCTGTGTGTATTAGTATTACATATCCCGAGCCAATCCCCTGGTGTTTCCAACGCCGCAAAACAAGCCAAAACACAAACTGTGGTTTTCAACTTTTATTGTTCGAATAGGATTTTCAACACCTGACAATACACTGTAGAGCATATTGTAATGCAGCGTTGAATGGATGAATAGCTTAGGCCTACATAAGGGTACCCAGCACTTGTCAAACCACACTCAAGCTTATGGTTATTGTCCCCACCACTTCTAAATACAAACTGACGCCCTTGGGAGGGGGGGCATTTCGCGATTGATCATTTGCGTAATCGAGCAACCGCGCACAAAATACATTTCAAAGTGGACCGGCCCACCGGGAGAGTTCCCGATCTTCATGATCTCCAGCCCCTGCTGCAGAGCGAATTAAAATCGCCGGCAGAACGGCCTGGGGGTCTAACACTGTCACAACTTCGGGCGGTGAATTATTGGTAAGTATAACCATGAGTATAATTGACCGCTGTCAAGGAAAACAAAGGATTTTTTGCCTCTAATGACGTCTTTGGTACCGGTAACTTTTCAACCCCAGCGTCTTCGGTTGCTAAGCACACTTGAAAATAAACTCAAGCGTGACTTGAAGAGTAGTTTCTTTAATGAGTTCTGTAAACATACACAGGCAAAGTACACATTTGGTTACGACACGTTCTGTCCGCCATGTTTCAATACTGCTCTACAAAATGTGTTTCACTCGGTCTGTTTACATCCTAATCTAAGTATTACACCATTCGCAAAAATACATATTAATAGACATAGTAATCGGCCATGGAAATACACAAAATAAAAGCACATTGTGGCTCCTGATATTATTCCCAGTTCTTAACCTTGGCATGCAAAGTAAACAAACACCATCTACATAAATGTGCCGCGACCGGACCCTAATGGCGACGCAAGAAGATTAGTTTAGCTGCTAGCAGAAGTTGCTTATGACGGCATTACAACCTTTAATACAACATTCACGGCTGAGTTAACTTGCCAACACTTCCCCACATCTCTAACCCTTGCCCAGCTCATCTTATGTACATTCATGACTCTTATATTGTTTGCTTACCTGTAAACATACACAGGCAAAGTACACATTTGGTTACGACACGTTCTGTCCGCCATGTTTCAATACTGCTCTACAAAATGTGTAGCTTTCACAGGACAGAGTGCACCAATAGATCAACGCCACCATGTGGCGGAAATTAGGTACTATATGCATTACATTATATGCCTGTGTGAAGGTAAATGGAGCACAATGTTTACAAAATGAAACAAAAACAAGAAGAATGACTGTTAAACTAATTATGGCAAAATGGGGGGGGGGGGGGGGGTGTACATATCTTACACGCTATTCTCACACTAAGCGACGTCAACGTCTTTGGCGGATGTTGGTAACAAAAAGAAAGACACACCATGTGATGTTATTTTTTCGTTTTGGCAAGTAGCTGTGTAATAAGCGGGATAATGTATAGAACATCGCTGGTCAATATCGAAAATAAGCCCCTTCAGGGCGAAGGGACACCGACGCGAAGCGGATGTGGCTTATTTTCCCGATAATGAACGGTGTTCATTATCGTTCTATACATATGTAAGGTTGTTAATTAGACAGGCCACCATGTGGCGCTGTTTACCACGATTTGAATATTGTGTCCCTTGTGTGCCAACGTAGTTCATGCGTACACCATCTTTTCTAATTCTTGTTTCATGTTTGACCCTAATAGATCCAAGGCTTACGGATCCAAGGTGAGCAGTGTTTGTTATCTTGCACAATCTTTATTTTAAATATAAGTTTAAACCACCCATCCGTTCAGTTTGTTTGGTCAATATGTTGCATGGGATGTTCGAGGGTTATATGTGATGTGTGTGTTTGCGTCTTCTATGATCTCGTATGATTTTGTCTACTGCTTAATTTAATGTTTTCGTCTTTTTCTTCTTTTATTTGAAAGATAATGTTTATTTAATTATATAGTTTATGGTTATATGTATTTATTTTTACATTTTGTTGGGTTTTTTCTAATTCTTGTTTCATGTTTGACCCTAGATCCAAGGCGACTATTGAAGAATTTCCACTGTTGGGGAATAAATTGCCAAGCGTATTCCACAACTCCGAACAACTGTGTCCCGTGGTCATTCTCTACCCATCACACCAACAATCAAACACAACGCAGAACATTGCTTAATAAAAAAAAGAAGCAGAATCAATTTGTGGCGCTTGGTGTTGATTCTTTGGCGCTGCGCCACACATTGGTCTATGCATGCAAATAAATTATTCAATGGCTTTAACTGTTATTCAGAGGTCAAAGGGCATTGATATTTTTTAAATACATGGCAACTACTATTGGTTAGTTGAAAATAATAATAATAATAACAAACGGCTTCTTCTGAAACTGAAAATTGTGTTCATTTACAGAAGCACCTTAGTGAAACTAAGGGATAATGTATATAACGCCGGCATTATCGGGAAAATATAGGGAAAATAAGCCCAGACAGAGCGAAGCGGAGGTGTCTTGCTTCGCCCTGAAGCGGCTTATTTTCAAAAATGACCGGTGTTCTATACATTATACCGCTTATTACATAGCTACTTGCCAAAACGAAAAAATAACTTCACATGGTGTGTCTTTTTACAATTTGTTGATCAGCAGAGAAATAGTTTGCCAAATACGTTGACAGATACAACCGAATGCGCTGGGGTTGACAAATTACCGGACTATTTGCGGAGTGATATGAAAGACGTGAAAAAAAACACTTTCCTTGACAGCGGTCATTACATGCTTAGCAACGGTCAATTATCAAAAAATAATTGACCGCCGGAAGTTGGGAAGGCCCATGCAAATGAACGGAGCATTCCACAGCATTAAGAAGAGCCGTGAAATAAAGCACAGGCTTGAGTGGGGGAGAGGAGTAGGGCGGGAGAAATATACGAAACAAGTGAAATGAAACCAAACATGTTCCCAAATGGAACGGAGAAGGGAGGGGGCGCAGGATTAATTGTTAATTAATCGGCGGGAGTCCTGGAGCTCTATATCTGAATAATATATTAAACATAGATATCTATATCATATAATATATATTATCACGGTCAAAAGCTGTGTGCACCGCCAGAGGATATGAATCTGAAATTACTCCTCTATGTAGTGGTTCATGTACTTCAGGGAGTCAAAGCCAAAGTTCCTTTCCCCCCCCCCAATACCTTCTCAACCATGGCTGAGATAACCCTCCACTTCCACAACAATCTGAAGTAGACTAAACCCGGACATGGAGGAGAAAGGGATTGTTGCCCTCGATTGTCTCCCGCCGGAGGCCGGCTGCCCACTGCCGAGGCACCAATGCCTCGGCAGCGGGGCTCCGGCGGGAGACAATCGCGGTCAACAATCGAGGGCAACAATCCCTTTCTCCTCCATGTCACAGTTCATGTACTTCAGGGAGCCTAGCCAAAGTTCCTTTCCCCCCAATTCCCTCTCAACCATTGCTGAGATAACCCCCACTACGAGTGTCGTTGTGAAAATACCAGAGACGTCAGAGAACCCGACGTGTTATCCGCCATAACACCAACCATGTTCGTAGCTCATCGTCTCATTGGCGGGCCAAATTCTCTGGGCGGGCTAAGCAGAGAAAGGGGAGGTAGCATGTCTCCGTATGATGACATAAGGGGAAAATTCCAAATCGGCGCGTCTGACCTTTGTTTTTTCAAAGGCAGAGCAGGATACCTAGGGCTTGTTTTACACCTAACGCAATTTCAAGCTACTGGGGGACCATAGGCAGACTAGGAGAACTCATATTAATGTTAGAAAACCTCATAAAGTGACACTTTCATGCCATGGGACCGTAAAGATCTTGAGACTTGTTTGTTGATATGCGGTTCGGCGCGATGTTTGAATAAGACATAACGTCTTACTTGGGAGAGTGTTGACGGCGGAGCCGTCAAAACATTCTGAGGGGGGATATCAATATCGCAAGACATTGCGGGATGCTCTAGGAGGTAAGCAATATTTAAAAAATAAATTAAGTTTGGCAAAAATAATATAGTGTAGCACTGAGGCTTGATCTGTCCCAGTACACACACACACACACACACACACACACACAAAGACCAAGATTTCCAATAAACTTCATTAAAAAAGAAAAACACTTTAATAGAGAAACAGAAAACAACCCCCCCCCCCCCCCCCCCCCCAAAAAAAGATAAGATTTAAAAGAATCCTTTGAAACAGTCTAAATCTGCTATGAGGCCCACCAGCCAACGGATCAGAACATCTCTAGTAAACAGTTCTAGTGAACGGCCTGAATGGTGCTGGAGCTTTGAGGTGCCTCCACCTACTGCAGAACAGGGGGGGGGGGTGTCTCACCAGAACACGCTGGTCTCTGGCTGGCTGCCGGTGCCTCGCTGACCACTGGGCCATCAGTTCTACCATTAGAAGAGCAGTACAAATGCTGCTGTGCGCGTGTACCTTTATCCCAAACTGATGAACGTTCCCTGGGGTCTGGGACCGTTCATGCTCAGCAGGAGGTGGGCCTGGGGAGTGGTTCAGGAGGGGGAGGGCCTGGGGTTTGGTTTAGGAGGGGGAGGAGATGGGCCTGGTGGAGCAGAGGCCTGGTGGTGTTTTAAACATCCCACTGAAGAGCAGGATGAGGCCGTTTGAGGAGCTCTTGTATCGCGTAACTTGTTCAAATCATTTGTGGAAAATGGTTCTGAACTGGTTTGTTTCCGACAGAAATTGAAAATAATAATGGCACCTGGTAGCGAGCAACATGAGCACAGCCATGCTAAATAAGTAGAGAACAGAAAAAAACTCACACGACCAGTACATATTCCATGGGCATGGTAGTAAAATAGTAGAATATGTTTTTTTCTATAATGTCACAAGTCATTGTACACATCAAATAATATAATCAAATTTGTATTGTATTGTGAACATAAACCTGTTTACTTATCCACCCCCCACAAATCAATACAAAGAGCTTGAGAAAAACAGAGGGGGAGGGGTTAAAATCAGTCTGGTCAGCTGAACATGCACGGAACGAAAGGTCAAACAAGAGTTCAAAGAAAGAACCCCCCCCCCCTCTCCGCCAGAAACCACGCTTCGGGGGGCTCCTCAGCCAGAAACTATCTCACAACATCAATCAGGTCGCCTGCACCCCCCTGCAACATGGACGCTGGGGAGTGTGTGTGAGAGGGATTTGCATAATTAAAAAGGACACGCCTCTCTGAGACAGCACGTCCAATTGGGGGGCACTCCCCAAAACCTTTTTCTTTTCTTTTTCTTTTTTGGAAATCTCTAGAAAATGTGTATTTACAAGTATGCATTTGTAATGGACTGAATGGTCTCTATTAAACTACTGCTGACTGTTGTTACCCAAGCCTCTCCGGAGCTCCTAGGAGTCCCACGGCGACCCCTCCCCAGCGGCCTCCAGTCCGCTCTCCTAACCATCTGACCATCCTAATCCTCATCATCATCCATCTTCTGATATGTGCCACTTCTTTTTGCATTTTATCTTTTATGTTTAGGTAATAAAAAGAAGATAAATAATGAAGTACAGCCAGCTGGTAACCTATCTCAGATGGTAAATACAATTGTTCAGTTACTTTTAGGCCTTCAGCCAGTGAGTTATCAATCCCTCTGAATGAAACCAACCTAAAAACTGATGGGATACATGTAGTCAACTTGACCCTCTGACCTCGCCTCTATAAACACTTTCTTAAAGACTAGCCTTTTCACCTTTACACCCCTGGGACAACTTCCTCAGACACGCCAGCGTTTCCCCCTGGAGATGAGAACCTGACCTCCTACAAACCCCCTAACCAAGTGTATGGAGACGCATTCCTCCATGTAGCCCTGCCCTATGACCCAGGAGGCCTGTGGAGCCTTGTGGGGACAGTCCTCCTCTTCCGCCGAGGCATGCCTGCATGAGCGTGCGCATCTGGGTGTGCGTGTCTGCGTGTGTGTGCGCCTCCTGGAGGGCCTCTTCCTCTGCGGTAGATCATGTGTTTAGGACAATGATTTCCTTCATAACCTGTTTTTTGTTTTTGTTTTTTTAAATGAAACATGATTGAGTGTGAGATAGTTTCTATAATTGTACAGAATAATAGCCATTTTGAAAGAAAAAAAATTACAACAAAGGAAATCAAAATGCAAAACAACAAACGTGTTCGGTTTAAGTGTTAAAGTAATTATAATCAGGCAAACGTAATCAATGTGTAACCACGCTTTAGGACAAATAAAAAGTCCCAGTGGGGAGGAGAAGCAGAAGATCTGTTCTCAGTTGAACGCTAACGTGGACTTCTGTCTGTGGCAAACAATTCATTATGATGTTTATCTATGTACAGATTAGAGAAAACAGGTCTACTTCTATACACCGAGTCAGCTGACCACTTAGCAACATCTTTTTGGTCTTTTTTGTTTTGTTTTTACTGCAACTATAGAAGTAGGAAAAAAACCAGGCGTACAAAGACCACTGGAACGGAAAGATAGGAAACCACGAAGAGCCCTGGCGGTCTGAGTAGTCCCTCGGTCAGCACTCACCCTTCAGCTTGTAAGAAAACGTCCTGGCTGCTAAGTGGTCAACTAAGTCACATCTTTTTAGGCTTTTTTCAAATTTAGGATTTTTTTTTTCTTTTCATTTTTTTTCTGAATTACGTACATTTACAAGTTTACATAATATAAGTATATATTCATATATACATAATGAGTATGTATACATACGGTAATGCGTTCATTATATATATACTTAGGTCTTTGTTCTTCACAGATATGTGAATATGTGAGAAGATTTGACTATAACAGATAAAACAAAAAGGCTGAAAAAAACCAACAAAACAAAAAACTATTGATAGCACTTTTTCACCAGATATTTTATCCCTTTTTTTATTTAGTTTCACAGTTTTACCTTTTTTATGTATATTTTTTTTATATTTAAATATCACTTCTTGAGGAGGGATGGGGAGGAGTTTAAGTACTAGGGATGGGCCAAGTAGTTGAGGTGGTGCCTTACAGAGGCTTACTTAAAGTAGGAGTAGTACCCGTTACTGCCGTTGGAGCTGCCGATGCTTAGCTCCTGCAGCAGCGAGAGCGGGTCGCTGTTCTTCTTGGACTGCTCAGGCCGGGCGGCGGGCCGGGGCTTGGGCGGGGCCCGCAGGGCACTGGCATACGACATGGTGGGGGGCTTGGCCTGGTTGGGGGGCCCCTGCCCAGATTCTGGAGGGCCCTGCTGCTGCTGCTGTTGCTGTTGCTGCTGCTGTTGTTGTTGCTGCTGCTGTTGCTGCTGCTGTTGTTGCTGTTGTTGCTGTTGCTGCTGCAGCTTGGCATGGGGCATGAGAGGGGGGAATTGTCCAAGGTGCGGGAGGCTGGCTCCAGCTGGGGGCTGCGGCGGCTGCTGCTGCTGCTGCCCTGCTGGCCCCTCCGCTTTGCCTTGCTCCTCCCCCGCGGGCCGGAGGGCCTTGGAGGACACCGCTGCAGGAGAGGAGGAGACGAGGTTAGAGTAGAGGGTATGAAGAAACAGGAGGAGACAGGTTAAGAGAAGAGGGACTGAAGCTAGAGCAGGAGAGGAGACAGATTAGAGTAGAGGGACTGAAGCTACAGAAAGAGGGAAGACATGTTAGAGTAGAGGGACTGAAGCTACAGGAGAGCAGCTAGGTCAGAGATACAGGACGCTGCTAGGTAGGTACCTACCTAGCAGCTCTCGTGGTGGGGGTGGGGGGGTATCTACCTAGCAGCTCTCCGTGTTGGTGGGGGGGGGGGGGGGGGGGGGGGGGGTATCTACCTAGAAGCTCTCGGTGGTGGGCTAAAGAGCCGGCGCCGTTGCATGGAATGTTGTGGAAGGCGCCGGGGGCTCCTCCTCCGTTACTGGGCCACAGCTCGCCCGGGGGATAACCGTAGGGGGCGTGGCCGGGCTGCTGTGTGTGGCCGTGGCCATGGTCGTGGGGGTGCTCCTGGGGGTCCGGCTGGCAGAGCTGGACCTGCTGGGATAGGCTGGTATGGGTGCCGGAGGGGGAGGGCTCGTCGGGGTAGGTTGAGGAGATCCGCCGCTGGTATAGGGGCCGCCCGGGGCCCCTGGGCTCGTACTGGGGAGGAGGAGATAGAAACTGTCTACAACCTGGTACCATAGAAGAAGACACACGGTAGCCTGTCTTGGGACCATGGTAACATGGGACCGCTCCCAGTACCTCACAGATCTAGGCGTGTCCACCTAGATCTGTGCTGGATAGATCAGGCTACCAGCCTACCCAGGGAACTGAAGTAAACGTTGCTCATCTATCCAGCACAGATCTAGGTGGACACGCCCACTAGTGATGTCATAGGGGGCAGATTTCCGAAACGGCTTGTAAGGCTAATCACACTCACACCTAGTGGTATAATATGTCCCCTTTAAGGTCACGGGGTCAGGAGTCTTCTCACCTCGTCTACGTTGTGGAGAGCCGTGGTTGCCGCTGTGGTCCTGGGAGACAGGGGGTGGTGGTACGTCTCCGCACCTGGTCCCTGGCTCTGCTGCTGCTGCTGCTGGTGATGGAGCTGCATCAGATGGACCTGCTCCTGCCTACTGGGGTGTCCCATTACGGGCATCCCGTACGGAAAGCTGTGGCCTTGGTTCCCGAGCAGGTGGCTCTGCTGCGGAGGAGGTGGTCCACCTGATGCAGCTCCCCCGTGAGACCACTGGGCCTCCGGAGGCAGGTACTTGGCCTGGGAGAGCGGGGGGGAGGCGGGAGGGCCCAGGGTATGATGGTGGGGGTAGGAGCCGTGGTTATAGAGGGCGGTGCCAGGGTGCTGTTGGTGGAGCTGCTGTTGGGCGCCCAGGTCTGCCAGGAGGTCTCGGCCCGGGTCCTGGGGGTATGGCCCCGTGGGGAATGCCGCCATGTGATTGGATGAGGCGGCGGACGGCGAGGAGGGGTCTCCGGGGGAACGGGACTGGACCTGACGGTACTGGAGGAGGCGGGACTGGGGGGGGGGTTGCATCTCCGTCTGCTCCCTGGGATCAGCCTGCTCCTGGGGCGTCATCTCCCTCAGGAGGCCCGGGTACCTGGGGGGGCCGGACACAGGAATAGGGTTTGTTGGGCAAAGAGATTCCAGTTATCCAGACTTGTCCAGCAGGACTTCATGTTCTGTCTTTAGTAACCTCCTACTTATCACAGGGGCGTTTCTCACCTGGTGAACCAGGTCCTTAATAACCTCAGACTCATCACATGGCGTGTCTCACCTGGTGAACCAGGTCCTTAATAGCCTCTTACTTATCACAGGGCGTGTCTCACCTGGTGAACGAGATCCTTAATAACCTCATACTCATCACAGGGGCGTGTCTCACCTGGTGAACCAGGTCCTTAATAACCTCCTTCTCATCACAGGGGGTGTCTCACCTGGTGAACGAGGTCCCAGGTGCGCCCAGCGAGGCCCCCTCCTCCTCCGTGCTGCCCCCAAGGCCCCAGGCCGCCCTCAGTAGCTGGTGGGGGAAGCGAGGCAGGCCGGGCTGGGCCATGCCGGGCTGGACCATGCCGGGCTGGGCCAGGTGGGCAAGCTGCGGAGGCAGAGGGAAGGCCATACCGCCCTGGAGGAAGGGCCCCCCAGGCTCCCCCCACTGGCCCAGCCTCGCCGCCTGCTGCTGCTGCTGCTGGCTGAGGACCTCCAGCGCAAGAGAGCCTTGCAGGTCTGTGGGGACACAGGGTTAGTCAGCGGGATGCAGCGGAACCCTCCACACTCACACAAAATGAATGCTCTTTTCAAGACTTGTTTCACAACGGGTTTGCTAGCGGTGCTAGTGGTCTTGGAGCTCCACTCACCCAGGCTGTCCGCCGGGCCACCGTCCGGCCCTTCTTCACCAAAGTTGTTGACCCTGCCGGGCTGCAGGAGGCCGGGGTGGTGGCCAGCCGCATGGGCCCCCATGGGAGCCCTCATGGAGCCGGCCCCATCGTCCACGGACTCGGAGCCATCCAGGGTGGGGGAGTGCACTCCCCTGTGTGAGGGGACGGGTCCACCGAAGAAGGCGGGGTTGTGGTTCCCGCCCGAGTAGGCCGTGCCGAGCTGCGGCTGCTGGCCCATGGCCGGGTGTTGCGAGGGCTGGCCCACCCGGTAGGGCAGCCTGGAGACTGGGTACTGCTGGGGGAAGGGGCGCCCCCCGGACGGGTGCGGGACAAAGCCCTGGTTCGGGGGAGTCAGGTGGTAGTTGAGGGGTCTCTGGCCTGCCGAGGGGTCCTTGCGATTGAGCATGGTGTTTGGGAAGGCCCCCGGGCCGTCGATGTGGGACTCCAGGCCTCGCCCCGCGTCCACGTCCCCCTGAGAGACACATGAGAGTGTGAGTTCTCGGCCCTGGGACGCCCTTGACCACTGTGGTCTATGTTGGATGGTCTGTGAGTGAGGGTGTGAAAGGAAGAAGAGGTCAGTGCGTGTGACTCGCCTGCTTGTCCTTCAACTCTGCAAGTTTGCGTTCTGGCGTCTGCAGACGACTCTGCTCGGGCTTTGGACAGCCTTCCAATTTACCTGGAAAACAAGCCCAGAAACATTTACAATGATTGCGGCCACAAGATTACCTCATTTTACAAGCTAAAGAAAATACAAACACCTCCTTTAGAGAGATATCGTACCCTAAGTGGTCTTGGACTTTGTTTAATGGCATTTATAAAACATGTGTTGAGAGCTAGAAGGGCCCAGGGACCCACCGTTCCTGAGGGGGTCAACGTGCAGCTCCTTGTCCGGGCTGGGCTGGGCCAGGCCCAGGGGTGAGGGGTGGCCCACCGCGCCGTAGGGTAGGGACGGCCCGCGGTTTTGGGCCTGCAGCAGGTTGAAGTTGTAGGCCATGGCCGCCTGGTGGTTCATGATTCGCGGGTCCATGGCGAAGCGGTTGGGGTAGCCGGCCCACGGCAGCTGGGAGAAAACATATGAGAAGTTAAAGCACCATGAACCACCGCCATGCTGCTGACAAACCAACAAAAGAACAGAAAACATTGACCAGTGTGCCTTCATACTCGGTTGTTTTGGACTCATTTGAACGAATCACATTTGTAACAGTATGCACATCTGTACGAGACAAGAGTGGTGTTTAGATAAGCATTTGCCCATTGCCAATACTTTGGTATTTAGCTCCACTACGTCTCTGATGACCTAAGGCTATGCCCCTTGATGCTTGGATGTGATTCAACATCCGGCAGGCATCGGAGCATTACTGCTGCAAAGCCCCGTTACACCGGGATTCCACCGGACACGTACGGGCCGCGGAACAGCTGCGTCCTCTGCCCTGCGTCCATTCCTACCGGGCGCGTAACGGCAGCGTAGCGCTGCCTTGCGAGCCAGCCGTATTCACGCGAGATCACGAGATCACGCGATAATCCTAAACCTAATGCACTCACCTTCCACTCCCAAAACTATTGAAATGAAATGCCATGCTTTGTCCTTTCTGACATTTTCCTTATAAAAAGGATGATTTGGTACATAAATGACTTCATGTTGCTGAACTTCGACAATGAGTCTCTCGTCGTCCATGTTGCCGACCCTTTGATTGATTGACTGCTGACCTGGTGCCACCGGTCATGACGTAATAATGTTGATGTGAAGTTACATGAACCTAGTATTGTGTTTTATTTTGAAAATTGACCGGATGCTCTATGGCTTTTACTTTTCACTTCCTGCCCGGCTCGATCTGCTCTGTCGAAATTGACGCGGTTTAGCAGCGGCTCACGTCAAAAATAGAAGTGCGACGGAAAGATAGCGCTGCGGCACAGCACGCCGCTCCTGGGACGCTGCTGAAACGTTCCGCGGCTCGCCCGGTGGAAATGGTCTCATTGATTAGAGTGGAAGCGATCAGCAGCGGTGACCGTGGCGCAGCCGTGCCGCGGCGCGTACGCCTCCGGTGGAATCGAGCCTTTAGGGTTAGAGTTAGAGTTAAGGTGTCTAAAGGGGTCATGGTAATGGTTAGGGTGTCCAAAGGGGCCAGGGTGAGGGTTAGAATTAAGGTTAGAGGTTAGGGTGTCCAAAGTGGTCACCCTACTTTGGACACCCTAGGACCACTGATGGACTGGACTGCTCAACCTGTTGTCAACCCATTCCATGCACTAACGGCTCCGGAGTTAGTATTGTGCATACTAGGTCGGGACATGGATACTTTCTTTTTAATAATTCAACATTTGCCTCAGGAATAGGATTGTGTAACCCAGCGCTAGGTTGTGACATTCTCCGTAGTAGTGGGGAGCTGGGGTGACCCAGGACTGCCTAGGGAGGGAAGGGGGAGAATGCTCCTGCTGCTCCACCTGAGCCTGCACTCCTAACAAGGCCAAAGGGCACGCAACACAGCTTTAATTATGCAGAGCGACGCCCTTGCTCCTAGGACTACTGAGAAACCTGAACATGGATTGTAACCGGGACTGTCCACATTTGAGCTCCAATTAATCTGGAAAGTAGGGGTGTAACGGTACACAAAAGTCACGGTTCAATACGTACCTCGGTTTTGAAGTCACGGTACGATACAGGACAGTATGGTTCATAGTTCAGGGGAAATTTAAAAAAAACGGCTTGTTTGTCAAAAACTGAGAATGGCCGTAGATCAGCAGCAATGAAAACACCAATAAACTTGATTATGGCTTTTGCATTTCTGAATTCCCAGACAGGGGTTGTAGAAATAGTGTCTGTGTGCTGGGTTTGCACAGCTCGTTTTCTTTTCACATCAACGGTGATAGTAACACCTGGATGGTGCCTTTTCAAATGTGTGTGCATGTTAAAGTGCTGTACGTAGACACAGAGAGCACTCTCCGTAGCTGGAGAGCCTGTCGGAGACCCTCTCCGTAGCTTACATGCGCATCCAATATTTTTTAACTATCCGTCGATGCCAAGGACCTATTGGTCGAGGCAACAGTGACAGCAAGGGCTGTTTAAAGGTCCCATGACATGAAAATCTCACTTTATGAGGTTTTCTAACATAAATATGAGTTCCCCTAGCCTGCCTATGGTCCCCCAGTGGCTAAAACTTGCTTTTGGTGTAAAACGAGCACTAGCTGTTCTGCTCGCCTTTGAAAAAACGGAGGCTCAAGCGCGCTGATTTGGAATGTCTTTATTTAGGACGTCATAAAGCATCTAAGCTCCTCCCCTTACTCTGCCTGGGCCGCCCAGAGACGTTGGCCCGCCAATGAGACACGACCGTGCGAGCACCACATGTGTGTGTGTGAATACACACACTGTAACGCAAGTGTTTCTTGTCGGTTCTTTGACGTCTCTTGTATTTCCACAACGAGACTGTCGTGGGGGTTATCTGAGCCATGGTTGAGAAGGAATTGGGGGAAAGGAACTTTGGCTTTGACTCGCTGAAGTACATGAACTGCGACATGCCGCCGGTTGCCACGAGGCACCATCGCCCGGCAGCGGGCAGCCGGCAGCAGGCAGAGCGCGGTTCAGTCTACTTCAGTTTGATGTGAAAGTGGAAGAACCAGAGACGTCGCAGAACCCGACAAAGTCGTTTGTGATTCATAATATCGTCTGGAGGCGCACACAGCTTTTGGCAGTGATAATATGTATTATATGATATAGATATCTATGTATTATATGATATTATTTAGATGTAGAGCCCCAGGACTGTAACGCAAGTGTTGTACACTTCCTTGTTAGTTGGATAACCGTTCTGCTTTTGGTGTTATGGCGCAAAACACGTCGGACTCTCGTCTCTGGTATTTCTACAACGAGACTCGTAGTGGGGGTTATCTCAGCCAAGGTTGAGAATGAATTGGGGGGAAGGAACTTTGGCTTTGACTCCCTCAAGAACATGAACCATGACATGGAGGAGACAGGGATTGTTGGCAGCGAATGTCTCCCGCTTGAGCCCCGCTGAGGGACCAGAGGTGCCTAAGCGCTGCCCGGCAACAATCCCTTTCTCCTCCTTGTCGCGGTTCAGTCTACTTCACATTGATGTGGACGTTGAAGAACCAGGAACGTCGGAGAACCCAACGCGGTCGTTTGAGATTCATAATATCGGCTCACACAGCTTTTGGCCGTGATAATATATATTATATGATATAGATATCTATGTAGGCTATATGATAATATTAGGATATAGAGCTCCAGGACTCCCGTGTGTTCTAGAATATTTACAGAACACGGCTAATGGCTGTGTGCGCCTTACCATTGCGATACATCCACTGTAAACAGAGTGCATGGTACCGTGGCTGCAAGCTGCTCAGGGCCACACTCCCACCCTCCTCCTTGACCCACCTCGCTCCTCCTCATTTGCATTATAGCTACAGACGCCAAAACAGCGCATTTGGGGGAAGCTCAATGTGCGACTGGCTCGGAGTGGCTGTAACTCTGCACCAATTTCGGGAACGTCTTTGAGTACTGCGTTAGTTGCCCACTAATACCTATATTAAAGAATACATAAAATAGCATGTCATGGGACCTTTAAGGACCAATAAAACACCAATTAAGGTTTGAAAAGCTTCGGAAGTTTATTTACAACACTGCTTACATGGTTTGTTGTCAACATATAAGATTGATCGGGCGGCGAATTGCATTGCGTATCCGACATACCGACGGAGAGCTGCTGAGGGGTCTACGTAGTTAGATTGTCAGAGTAGTATACTTTGGCTAAACGGTCCGGGGGGAAGTCCGACTTCACGTATTTGAGTTTTATTTCAAATACGTGTATCGTTACACCCCTACTGGAAACCTTAACGTGCAAAAAAAAAAAAGATTACTCAAATAAAGGCACATCTCAGAAGGGCCTTCGGGCCTTTGACCTGAACTTGTGAGCACTTTGGATCTGCGTGGCGGGTTAGGGTTGGTGGACGCTTGGGGAACGGCACACCACTATAATGCCACCCTCCATTCTACCGTCCTCTCACTATCATCTGATTTCTGGAACGTAAATTACAAATGGCCATAACTACGTTTACTTAAATATGACCAAAACGGATGACCATGAATAACATTCCTACGCTCCACTGGGTCCCAAACGGTAAATTCTTAAGGGGGAGGAACATTCCTTGGAGTGAGTGGACTTCATTCTCCCAGAATGAGAGACCTGTCCAACATGTCCTCAGAGGGGTGGCTCTGAGGACATGTTGGATAGGTCTTCATTCTCCCAGAACCCCTAGGGAGCCTGTTGACTGAGCCGTACTGCTCACAACTTAAGTGGTCTCTGTAGAGCGTTGCTGAATGTTGAAACCCATCGTATTCATGTAGCCCAGTAAGGTTGGAAGCTAAATTGTCTCTGCTTCACTTCTCAAACCTTTGCCTTGGTATCAGATGTACGCATAATAAAAAGCATTTAGCATTAATTGTGGAAACTTGCTAGACATTCGGCAGTATACTATGATGCATTATACCACAGGGGTGACCACATCTCAACCGTCACTTGGCGACTGTGCTGGGATTGTTAACCTGGGAGAGCTAGCCAGGGACAGCTAGCCTAGAGGAGCAAGCCAAGGAGAGCTAGCCTGGGAGAGCTAACCTGGGAGAGCTAGCCTGGAAGAGCTGGCCTGGGAGAGCTATGGAGGTAGCCTGAGCCTGCTAGCGCTGCCTCCAGCACTGCCTCCATCAGCAGTGCCTCCAGCAGCACTGCTTCCAGCAGCGCCAGCTCCAGCAGCCATCTTGAGTGTTGTTGAAATGCCTCACGTCATGCCTGCAACGTCACGGTATTTGTTCGGCCTCATTTTTGATAAATGGTCGGCCCATTTCGTACCGGGGAGAAGAAAGGTTCTATGTGAGAGAGGGTAGACGTATTCCCAGAGCAGGAAGGCCAGATTGGTCTGGTTCCCAGCCTAGTAGTTACCATACCTACAGTGGGGAGAACAAGAATTTGATACATTGCCAATTTTGCAGGTTTTCCCACTCAATTTTTATCAGACGTACATTTCAACTGTGTGTGTCGGAATCTAAAACAAAAATCCAGAAAATCACATTGTATGATTTTTAAGTAATTAATTAGCATTTTATTGCATGACATAAGTATTCAATACATCAGAAAAGCAGAACTTAATATTTTGGTACAGAAACCTTTGTTTCCAATTACGGAGATCATACGTTTCCTGTAGTTCTTGACCAGGTTTGCACACAATGCAGAAGGGATTTTGGCCCACTCCTCCTACAGACCTTCTCCAGATCCTTTAGGTTTCGGGGCTGTCGCTGGGCAATACAGACTTTCATCTCCCTCCAAAGATTTTCTATTGGGTTCAGGTCTGCAGAATGGCTAGGCATCCGTAAGATGCTTCTTCCGGAGCCACTCCTTAGTTTCCCTGGCTGTGTGTTTCGGGTCGTTGTCATGCTGGAAGACCCAGCCACAACCCATCTTCAATGCTCTTACTGAGGGAAGGAGGTTGCTGGCCAAGATCTCGCGATACATGGCCCCATCCATCCTCCCCTCAATACGGTGCAGTCGTCCTGTCCCTTTTGCAGAAAAGCATCCCCAAAGAATGATGTTTCCACCTCCATGCTTCATGGTTCGGAAGGTGTTCTTGGGGTTGTACTCATCCTTCTTCTTCCTCCAAACACGGCGAGTGGAGTTTAGACCAAAAAGCTCTATTATTGTCTCATCAGACCACATAGCCTTCTCCCATTCCTCCTCTTGATCATCCAGATGGTCATTGGCAAACTTCAGACGAGCCTGGACATGCGCTGGCTTGAACAGGGGGACCTTGCGTGCGCTGCAGGATTTTAATCTATGACGGTGTAAGGGTGTTACTAATGGTTTTCTTTGAGACTGTGGTCCCAGCTCTCTTCAGGTCATTGAACAGGTCCTGCCATGTAGTTCTGGGCTGATCCCTCACCTTCCTTATGATCATTGATGCCCCACGAGGTGAGATCTTGCATGGAGCCCCAGACCAAGGGAGATTGACCGTCATCTTGAACTTCTTCCAGTTTCTAATAATTGTGCCAACAGTTGTTGCCTTCTCACCAAGCTGCTTGCCAATTGTCCTGTAGCCCATCCCAGCCTTGTGCAGGTTTACAATTGTATCCCTGATGTCCTTACACAACTCTCTGGTCTTGGCCATTGTGGAGGTTGGAGTCTGTTTTTCGAGTGTGGACAGGTGACTTTTATACAGGTAACAAGTTCAAACAGTTGCAGTTAATACAGGTAATGAGTGGAGAACGGGAATAACTAACAGGTCTGTGAGAGCCGGAATGCTTACTTGTTGGTATGTGATCAAATACTTATGTCATGCAATAAAATGCAAATAAATTGCTTAAAAATCATACAATGTGATTTTCTGGATTTTTGAGATTCCGTCTCACAGTTGAAGAGTACCTATGATGAAAATTGCAGACCTCTGCATACTTTATAAGTGGGAAAACCTGCAAAATCGGCAGTGCATCAAATACTTGTTCTCCCTACTGTATAGTAACTACAATAATACACCAAACAGTCACAGAGGACCTGCACTGCACGCAACAGGGGGAGGTCTCACCGGCAGGGGCATGGACATCACCATGTTCCCCCCGTAGACGGCCGGGACATAGAGGATGCTGGCGCCGGTGTGGGGGTCTATCCTCTGCACCGGGCTGGGGGACTTGCCCAGGGCGGCCGGTGTACCGCCAAGCGGGGGGCTGAAGGCCCGGATGGGGTTCCCCATCAGCACCGCGGGGCTGGCCTGGACTGCAGGGAACAGAGGACAGGGTTAGCATGAGGCGTATCATGAAGAAATACAGCTGTGACTCTACATAAGGTCAGGAGAACACTGCACATATTCTAATATACATATAAACAACAAAACAGTGACTGTTATTACTGTAACATGTATTCTGCTCAATGTGTTATTACTGTAACATGTACTCTGCTCAATGTGTTATTACTCCAACATGTATTCTGCTCAATGTGTTATTACTATAACATGTATTCTGCAGAGGCCGGTTGTCCCCAACAGAGCAACACATGCTGGCCAATCAGGTGTGAGTACAAACCCTAAACTATGAAAACCATATTCAATAGAATATAAAGGAGACTGTAGGTGACACATTGTAAAGCAGATACGTCTTCATAGTTGTAAACTCCCGCTGTAAAGTGCTTGTGCAGATGATTCCATTTGAAATAACAACCTTGTCCCTTATTGGCCGCTCATAATCTCTGCGATAGATGAAGTGCAATAATGATGGATGATCGCCTTGTGTACGTGTGTGTGTGTGGTCTTAATGCCGGGTCTCTAGTGACGTTATGCTAATCGTCCAGTCGCTCCCCTCACCCTACATTATGTGGAAAAGCTCCCTAATGTGTTCAACTCTGAGACACATGGTGTGTGTGTGTGTGTGTGTGTGTGTGTGTGTGTGTGTGTGTGTGTGTGTGTGTTGACGTGGGGGTTGTAAATGCGATGTGTGTGCCTGCTCTTCCGTATGTCTTGCCATTCCTTTGGAGGATAGGAAGTTATTATGTGAAAGAATCTCAAACGATGACGCATACAGTGAACGTTTATTTGCACAGCGGGGGGGGTTCCTCTGTGGCAGCAGCAGCTCTATTCTAAAGCCCATCATCTCTGCGACCCCATTGGCTGACGGCTGAGGTCCTCAGTAACAGCCCCTCCCCCATCTCCTCCCGGTGCTGCAGCAGTACGAATCTTTGTGTAGACCTGCAGTAGCTTGACGCTGGTTTGACAGACCTTCCTACAGCGAGGTAGGAATGAACCTCAATGATGGTTCCCTACAGCACAGTGGAGGTGGACCTCAATGATAGTTCACCATAGCGCGTTAGGGTCTAACCTCACTGATTGTTCTCCCTACAGCGCGGTAGAGGTGAACCTCAATGATGGTCCTCCCTACAGCGCAGTAGAGGTGAACTTAACTGATGGCTCTCCCCACAGCGCGGTAGAGGTGAACAGTGCTGTGCCTACAGGCTAAGCCCAGTGCTGTGCCAGGCCTGTGCCTACGGGCTGAGCCCTGTTCTTTGACTAGAGGCTGAGCCTAGGACTGTGACAGGCCTATAACTATATGGTGTGTCATATGGAGAAGACTGGGGTAAGCAGCATGAGCCTGGTGTCCTTCAGAAGCAGGGTCACAAAACGGGAAGGAACGCTCACCAAATCCTTCAGGGGGAAAGTGCTCCGTGTGGTTGCCATGTTTCCCCTGCAAAATAAATTGGATGAATTAGAAACAGATTGAGGTGGAGGGACACACAGCTAGCTCATTAGAAACAGACTGAGGTGGAGGGACACACAGCTAGCTCATTAGAAACAGGCTGAGGTGGAGGGACACACAGCTAGTTCATTAGAAAACACACTGAGTTGGAGGGACACACAGCTAGCTCATTAGAAAACACACTGAGGTAGAGGGACACACAGCTAGCTCATTAGAAAACACACTGAGTTGGAGGGACACACAGCTAGCTCATTAGAAAACACACTGAGGTAGAGGGACACACAGCTAGCTCTTTAGAAACACACTGAGGTAGAGGGACACACAGCTAGCTCATTAGAAACACACTGAGTTGGAGGGACACACAGCTAGCTCTTTAGAAACACACTGAGGTAGAGGGACACACAGCTAGCTCATTAGAAACAGGATGTGGAGAAACAAGTAGCATCCAGCTGAGGCCCCGAAGCTGCACACTGTGGTGTGGTAACAGCACTGTGGTGTGGCAGGTCTATTTTTTTCCGCTTCTTTCGACGGTTTGCGTCAGTCTACGTACGTTGTTCAACTTAATTAGACCGAAGTCAGAAGAAGAAGACATGCACCTCTAAGTATTTAGCGTCTTTATATAGTATTTGTATTTTTCACGTTTATATCCATCTTCTATCTAATTAATATATGTTTTGGGTTAGGGTAATCCTAACCACTATATATATATATATATATATATATATATATATATACACACACACACACACACACACATTTTTTCGTTAGATTTATTTTTAATTACATTAATTATTAATTATTTTATTGAAATTGAAAGGTCCCATGGCATGAAAATACGCAGTGGGCAGCTGGCAGCGAGCGGTTCAGTCTACTTAATGTTAAAACTGCAAAAGCCAATAATATTAGAATTTGCATAAGTAATTTTATTTTTTTTAGTTACACATAATTACGATTGTTTCAAAATTACAATAACCCTCCCTCTGCCGTCATGGGGGTCGCCAGTGTTACGAGATGGAGGAAAGAAAAAACGCGGGGCACCAAGGCCACAGTGGCCGATGGGCATACGATTTTCAGAAGGGCATCACGGCCAGATAGCGGAGCAACGACTGCCATGGCCGTCGCTGCCGCAGGTGAAATTCCTGCCCTGCTGACCACTAACAATGGAGGCATCAGGGATCATCATACTCTTTTCTGGTGTCTCTCGTTGACTTGGTGAAGATCAGCAAGAAAATGAATGCAGTTCATACTCATGTGTGTGCTCACAAGGCTAAGTGGGGGATGGCAGCAGTGGAGATTCTCAACCTTTAGCTCAGCACCATTAGACACACACCAACATCCAACACCTTCTTCCATCCATGCACCTGCAGGCTCTCACCTTTGGAGGCGACTGCTGTTGTGAAGGCTGCTGTTGCTGCACCTGCTGCTGCACCGGAGGCTGCTGCTTGCAGGTGGCCGCCTGTGGGTGCTGCTGCTGTGGGTGGTGTGAGTGTTGGTGTTGGTGGAGGTTCTGGCTGGGCTGATGGGAGCTCAGCAGGATCCGGAGGGCCCTGGGGATGAACTCGGGGGCCAGCGGGTTGAGCACATAGGTCTTCTTGAGCTCCAGGGCCTCCAGCTGGGCCTTTATCTGCTCGTAGGTGATGCCGTGAAGGCTGGTGTTCTGGTGGCAGATTGAGATGAAGTGCTCCCAGAACTTCCTGCAGAGGGGGGCGAGTGGGAGGGGTTAAACCAACTTAACATGGTGTTCCTCTTAGAAGTGTTACAAAACTGTCTTTGCATGTCTGGGTCTTGTTTCAATGAACATGAAGTCTTGGTCATGTGATGCTTCATGTTGTTGACGGGAAGAATCGATCTACAGCTAACACATGGACACTTTAGACAAATATAGAAGAAAGCTAGAAAAATATTTGATCATTCTCTCCAACTACTTTGGTTTGATATAAGTAGTATTATTTACAATCTAATACAAAAGCCAACAGTAATGAATGAAAAAGAATCCTGTGTCAAGACTGTAATTACAATTGGTAAAGTACAATAATGGACGACACTGGCAGTCCTTTATGATGAAGCCTCGGATTGGAGTGCAGCTTCATTTGTCGACCCTTTCCATTCATGCCCCAATTCCCAAAGTTGTCCCCCTTCTCCACTGCTGACTCTCAGCCATGCAAACAAACAATACAACAATTCATACATCAATGTGGGTTGGGCGAAGGAATCTATGTCCATAATGTCCCATCATGGTTATTCTAGATGACAGATGCATGATGTGATTGCCAGGGGGCGTGGGAGGAGGGTGGGGGGGTCTCACGTCTACTGATCATTACAGAAAAATACATGTGGATAAACATTTAGAAAAGAGGGTATTTTTTAACATGATTTTTTCATCCAACATTTAAGAGCAATGTCTATCAAAGTTCGCAAGTCAGTGTGTCTGTGATTGGTGTGACAATATCACATGCTCCTGGCAAGATTTAAATAATTTCTTATCTCATATCACAATCCAAATCTAATCCATGACGTTACCTACTCTTATGGATACATGGAGAACGGAAATGCTGGGTGACAGATCCATGAAATAGACGGCAAACTAGTTTTGATCCCCACTCTTCACTCTGATTAACGGAGCTGATCGGTGGACATTCTGCTCCACCAAATATCTTCTAGAGATCTGATATTATTCTACAGGGCATGTACATTCCATCTAAAAGCAGCTCTCGCCTCCTGCCTATCACTTCACCATTCGTCTAACTTCAAGTGGAAGATGACTTCATTCACACATTCACAACTCAACAGAATCACTGCGTTTGTTTCTTGCTTTGATCTAAAGTAAAGAAAGCATTTTTCTGCAAAACACCAGACTATTCGTTGTCCGTTGCTTTGCCGATGCAGTATCAAGCCTTCCTCTTATTTCCGAGCTTCTATCGCAAATCATAGATTTCAGTGAGGATTGATTGTATTGGGTTATGTATTGAATGTAAAACCTGACTGGAATGAGATGCATTGACATGCTGCACTCATTAGTTTAGCGTGTGTGGGATCTAATGTGAATATTAATGACATTTCCCCTTTCCTCCGTCTTTCTCTGGCCCCATCACAGCTCGCTGCTGTCTCTCTCCCCTGAACTAATTAAAGCTTTTCTCCCACCCCCTAGGTAAACGTTGAGCCTCCTGGATGGACCTATTTGAGCCTACTTTAATTGATCCTTTTGTCCATAACTAGGTTATATCTTGTTTACCGGGGTATTCAGAAATACCAAAGGTACGATTAAATACGGTAAAAAAATACTTTCCGACATCTTATGAGGAAATTATTTTTAATGCTGATGAGTATTTGGCCAATGTTTTAATCAGGATACATAGTTAAGTGGTCCAAAATTATTTCAAAATTAACTGGCTGTAGCATTGTTGTTGAGACTGAAATAGCAGGACATTAAACTGAGTAATAAACGCATCTCAATAGCACTTCATGTAGTTCAAAAGTAGAAGCATTTTTTAAGTGACAAAGATATTGGTCTCTGAGTGACATGTGACCTGGTCCATGTATGAGCCTTATGTGTTCTGGATGTCAAGTGCCCTATGATCTGGTCCATGTATGAGCCCCACGTGTCTCTGGATAACAAGTGACATATGACCTGGTCCATGTATGAGACTCTGGATGACAAGTGACCTATGACCTGGTCCACGTATGAGCCCCATGTGTCTCTGAGGGACATGTGACCTATGACCTGGTCCATGTATGAGCCCCATGTGTCTGAGTGACATGTGACCTATGACCTGACCAATGGATGAGCCCCATGTGACCTATGACCTGACCCATGTATGAGCCCCATTTGTCTTTGAGTGACATGTGAAATATGACGCGGTCCATCTATGATCAGACTTAAACTGACTTAACATTGGCTGTATATAATACTGACTTAACATATGTGTACATAGCTGGAAACAAATGTAGACTTTGAAAAAAAAAAAGTACACGAGTACTCTGGAAAAATAAAGAAGGGCCCTACTTTCTAGCTGATATTCTACCGTCCATAAGGATTTAGAGTGTGCATGTGTGCACTAGGGTTGCCGCGGTGTGGACATTTTCACACCGAGAAATACACTTGCGTCAACGCCGGTATTACAGAGTATAAACGGTATAAACTTTGAAACTAGGTCAACCGCCATCTTCTCCGTCAACTCTCCTCTCACACTCGGTGGCAGCGCGCCAATTCTCGGTGACAGCGTATTATACATAATTGTAATATCATTTTAGATATAATATCACGGCCAAAAGCTCTGTATGCCTCCGGATGGCTGGAGCTCTCGTAGGGATTGGGCTTCGTGGGGTTTGTTTACCGCCGTTGCTATGGTTACCGGTCTTGTGTGTTCCAACACTTTATTAGGTAGCCTATCTATTAGGTTTGCATATATATATATTTTTTTTTTATGAAAAACACATCTCAAATAAAATAGTTGAAAGACAAAGTGGCAAACTTTTTTTTTTAATCAAATAGGCCTGAAGATGACGCCGATTATTTTTTATTACTGGAAAAAAATATTACAAAATAACTCGGTGTTGCCCTCAACACAGGTAACACCGGTAATACCGTATACCGCGGCAACCCTAGTGTGCACTTGTGTGTGTGTGTGAGTGTGTGTTTTCACCCAGGCTGACCCTACCAGATAGACCCTGCTGCCTCAAAGGGCAGCCGAACAGTTGCCATGGAGATGTGAAGAGGAAGTCGCAGGCTTTGTGTACAAAGTGAATTTGATAGAAGAAAGAGTGAGGGAGATGGACAGCTTGAGAGAGATGGACAGAGTGAGAAAGATGGACAGAGTGAGAGAGATTGACAGAGTGAGAGATGGACATAGTGAGAGAGAACAAAAGAGTGAGCGAGAAGGACAGAGTGAGAGAGATGGAGGGTGAGGCCCCCATGCAGCAGCCCGCCCCACTTCCCCACTGTCCCCTGAAGCCCCTCCTCCTCAGCAGCACTGTGGATCAAGAGGACAGTACCTGCAGCGGCCCACCGAGCAGAGCGCTATGGGGTCTCCAACCACGGCCACCAGGGACTGGGCCCGGGTGATGGCCGTGTTTAGCAGCTTGTAGTTGGACAGGAAACCATAGTCCAGGTCCTCCGTGGAGTCCTCCACCAGCTGCTCCTTGCGCTTGATGGCCGTCTGCTTGTGCTTGCATGTGTGGCGCGTGCGCACCGTGCTCAGGAACAGCACCCGGAACTGCTTGCCTGGAGGGAGGACATATTGGAGTGATCTATATCTAAAACACCTTTCTAACAATGAATGGGCCTTGGTGCCGAGCCCAGGCATTCACATTATTCATCAGCTGTAAAAAACTTAATTCAGTATCTGAATTAGAGCTGCCGCGATTAGTCTCCAGGAGCTATATAATATAATAATATTATATATGGAATTTATATGATATTATATCTAAAATCACAGCCAAAAGCTATGTGCGCCTCGTATGATATTATGAATCATAAAGACTGCGTCTGAAGTCTCTATTACTTCCACAACAAGTCAAGACTCGTAGTTGGGTATATCTCGGCCATGGTTGAGAAGAATAGGGGGAAAGGAACTTTGGCTTTGACTCTCTGAAGTCCATGAACCGCGACATGGAGGAGAAAGGGATTGTACTCAGGGAGCTGAGCTGCCGGACTGCCGCCGAGCTCCCCCCGCCGGACCTGCCAGCTTCGGCAGCAGTTCAGCTCCCGGAGTACACCCTCCGGAGCAGCTGGAAAGCTTCGGCGGCAGTTCAGCTCCCGGAGTACACCGCCGGAGCGGCCGGGATGTCGCGGGAAGTCCGGCGGGGGTAGCTTGGCGGCAATCCAGCAGAGAAAGGGATTGTATTTCCGGAGCTGAGCTGCCGGGCTGCCGCCGAGTTCCCCCCACGGGAGCTGCTCGTCCACTGGTCCACAAAATCTTAGCTATGCTCTGATTGGAGGGGAGTGGGGGGTAATATTCAAGTGTGCCCCCTTCCTACGTAGGAGGGGGCGCCGAAACTGACTCACTTGTTTGGTAACTGTAGGCGGGGTACTTTCAGAAATGCATATCTCACTCAAAAAATCATGTAAAGACTTTTTTTCAAAGGCTGTATGTCTGTGGGAGCAACAGAGACCCAAAACAACACCCAAAATCCCAGGTGAGAAAAGTGTTGTTTTCATAATATTTACCCTTTAAATAAACATGAATGGAACGAGAAACATTTGTTTATTTGATCGCGATCAGTCTAATTAGTTATTAAAGGGATACTTCACCCATTTAGAAACGGCGTTCTATCATTATAAAATCGCTATGTAATATAAATAAATATATAAATAAATATCAGTCTAAACCAGTCTCTCCTTGGCCCATTTTTTCTCGTCTAATTTTCTCCCGAAATGACATCAAATGACGCGTTTGACGTCATTTCGGGAGAAACCTCTTGTCCCGCTAGAAGGGCCGAGGACTACAACACACTTTTGGTGGCAAATTTTTCCACCAATAAGGAATGAGAGGGGGCGGGAGCTCGCGTACTGAGGGCGAATGAGGGGGACGGGAGGCCGACAGGTGGGCGGGGCAGAGAGCGCAATGCACTGTGGTAGTTTGAGGTTTTCTTACTTTGAGCCAGAGAGACCATGAAAACACTCTTTCTGCCTTTTTTCAGGCTAGGATGAACCGATTTCAATTTTTTTTTCACATTTATAATACATTGAATTATTTAATTCATAAAACCTTCATATTCCCACTGGTGAAGTATCTCTTTAAACTGGCAATGTGTTTGATTTGAGCCTCTATCAGCTGCTCACTTTACTCAGCAGCCATTAAAACAAAAACTTTTGATGTGGCCCCTCCTACTCGCTGCGGTGGCCAACGCTCATCAGAACCACCTGCTGAAGCCAACTGACTGGGCTGTTATCTAGGTTCTTCATCTTTGCCCTGCGAACCCCCAATATTAATCCTGGCTTTACCCCATCTGGAGGTCTGCTTTATTGGAGGAGGAAAACATGGCTGCATCAAAAGGCAGGTATCTGTAACACTGGAGGGACTGCAAGGCGTGTAGCTAGCTCTGTCACAGTGACACGCGGTGGTGAGTCATATTGTACCCCTCCTCACTGGGAAAGCACCTTGAGGAACTACTGT
The DNA here is from genome assembly GCF_902167405.1 of Gadus morhua. Lineage (NCBI taxonomy): Eukaryota > Metazoa > Chordata > Actinopteri > Gadiformes > Gadidae > Gadus > Gadus morhua. Next base: position 697,232 of record NC_044050.1, on the reverse strand, counting down.
ATTTTCCGCACTATAAGGCGCCCCCGGAGCATAAGCCGCAGCAGCTAAATTGAATGATGTGTACATATATAAGCCGCACTGGACTATAAGCCGCAGGTGTTTAAATGTTTAATTACCATTAGGGCTGGCCCGAATGCCATTTTTCAGGCTTCGAATACTCGTTTTTTTTCCGAGCGAATATTCGAATACTCGTTCAAGAAAAAAACACCATCAAAAACAACATTAATAATCCCTAAATACTCCCTGGAACCGATTTTGACAGTATCTGCATATTTTGTTGAAGATTTAATAGCTTTTGAACGTTAATTAGTAGGCCTAGGTAGGTTGATTTTTTCCCGTGAAAGCGAACAGCTGTTGTTCTGTTCCAAATCAGCTGTCCTCTGCCATCTCAGCCCTTACGGGAGCTTTTCAATTCATCCAAGAACGTGCATCTTTTCAGGGAATTTGTACAATAAATCATAAAATACCGAATATTGATTGTCTTATGTGTCCATATTATATCCATTATATTGACCGGGTATTCTCAAGACGCTCACGCTCTGCAGCAAGCCAGTCACAGTTGATTGGCGCGGCGCTGTACAGCAAACGTAATCAAACAACTAAGCTAAGGTTAGCATTTCGCTAAGTATTACTCTTCCTCCCGAGATGCCGCTAATGTTGTGTTATAAGTAGAGCTGTCAGTTAAACGCGTTATTAACGGTGTTAACGCAAACCAAATTTAACGGCGTTACATTTTTTATCGCGCGATTAACGCAAAAAAATTAGTATTTTTTTTTTTTTCTTTGGCTGAAAACAAAGAAGCAGTAGCCTGACTGCTATGTTTAAAATGACATTTGTTCAAAGCAGTCGTTTAATTGCACTATAGGCTCTTTTTTTGTATCGTCCTGTTTTGATCAGTGTATATGCCAATGTTGTTATCAATAAAAAATAATTTGCACAAGGCAAGCCGATGCACTTCACCATGTTGATAAGAGAATTAAAATGAGAAGAATTATGGGACAAAAAAATCAAGGGATATTTAGCATAGAAAAATAATTTGCGATTAATCGCGATTAATTAGAGTTAACTATGACATTAATGCGATTAATCACGATTAAATATTTTAATCGCTTGACAGCTCTAGTTATAAGTAAAGGGAAACAAGATATCTATTCTTCCTCCACCTCTCTCGCTTCTCTGCTTGGTGTCGTTGACGCTCTAGTTTGCCTCCCTCGCTCTGGTAACGTCACGTACGTGAAAAAAAAAAGGAAGCTGCGAATACTCATTTAATCTTCGAATACTAATTTTCAGAACGAGTATTCGAATATTCAAATAATTCGGGCCAGCCCTAATTACCATATGTAAGGGTTCGTGCACAGAGGGGATTGTCGGGAAAGAGATGGCTGTCTCGCTGTGTAATGTCTGTCTTGCTCTCGTTCTGTCTCTCGTACCACTCTCGGTTTCACTTTGACTTTTGCGCGCTACCTGTCTCACTCTTTTCCGGCCTCCAGCTTTTCCTGCTGGAGCCCGCCGCTTAAAGGTGGGGGGGCGCGAACCGGTCATAGAGCCCATAGAGTTAAAGTTGGTGGACTGTTAGCCGCACCGTTATATAAGCCGCAGAATCGAAAAATGGGGAAAAAGGCGCAGCTTATAGTCCGAAAATTACAGTACATGTAAATACAAGGTTTGACCTAGGCTACATTTAATGAATGGGATCGTTTAGAGAGAGGGAGAACAAGAGCTAGATCCATGTCAAACAGAACAGATTACAATTAAGACTGATGCATGGGGAGACACATTGAGTTGTATGGAGCTCCACCCTTTCCCTTAGGTGGCTGGCCCAGAAGCTTCTTCCAGGTCAACCAGATTTTGGCCCATCCCCTTCACACATACCCTGTCCTGTGGGGCGAATTCCCCCTGGCCCTTGGGACGCAACCCCCCGGTCCTAGGCCATCCTCACCTTGCACGTTGAGCACCCTCTCCACGCTGACCTCGTGCATGCGCTTCTTGCGGAGCTCTGCGCGGATGCGGAACACTTGGTCTGCGTAGGGCGACACCACGCCGATGCTGCCCTCGTCCAGCTTGCCCCAGGACACGGGCCACTTCCTCCGCATCTCTTCCACCCGCTCCACGATCTCAAACACCTGAAGGAGAGAACAGGTTTTTAAACATGACATGAAGCTCTGGTGGACCTTTTAACCCGTACACCTGTTGACCGTCTCCAGCCTCCAGGCCTCAACAACCAAACCTTATACTCAACAACACCAGTACCCAGGGCAGGCCTCAGCAACCACACCTCATACTCAACGCCAACCTCCCCCAGGCCTAACAACCACACCTCATACTCCACACCACCAGCACCCAGGGCAGGCCTCAGCAACCACACATTCATACTCAACGCCACCAGCCCCCAGGCCTCAACTAGAGCCCGACCGATGAATCGGCGGGACGATATTAGGCATTTTCCAAACTATCGGTATCGGCATTTATAATGGCCTATTAATGAATATTTATAATTAAAAGATAAAAATATATAAATTGGGTTATCGTGTTTTTTGTCAAAGGACTTTGACTTTCATAGCTTAAGATTGTATTGCTATACATTTTATCTATCAGAACTTGTGTGTGAGTGATGTCAGCGAGTGAGTGGACGAGCAAGGAGAGCGAGCGCTAGTGTGCGTGTCGGTTTAGTGAAGTAATGAACAAGTCTGGTTGTGATAATAGAAGAAAAGAAGATTAAAGTACCCAGCCTATCAAGAATCGGTGGCCGCTACATTCCAACCATATTCCGACCTTTAAGCAGACCCACTGCCGGTCAAAATGAAGGGTGTTGCGCCCCCAGAGAGCATCAGCCCTACGAGGGACCGTCTCCCCTGTGCTCCTCGACTACGGTCTGGGAGCCGACAGCAGGAAAGGTATAACACTAACCATCTCATAGTTGGAGGCGGAGCGCAAGAGGGTATACGTGCTCAAATAGTGTGAGTTAAAAATAAAGTACATATATTTCAATGATTTTAGCTTGTGTGTGATTTATTGCGGGCAGGGGTCGGGTAACGGGCCGAATGTTAACGTGTCCGGGCGGGTGCGGATTTCATTTTGATATTATCACGGGTGACGGGCGGATCTGGTGCTGAACTTTGCGGGTGCGGTGGAGGCGGGCCTCAAACAGTTGTCCCGTGCAGGACTCGGGCCTAGGCTATTGGAAATAAACAAAATATTGGAAAGCAGAGTTGGTTGGGCCGCATTTGGGCGCGTTGGTTGGGTCCGCACGAGAAAGCATCTCTAAAAGGAATTGTAGCCAAAACAGTTGCATGGTAGGCTATATCTATAGACAGGGTATATGCAGGAATCATAGAGATGAATTTACTACCTTTTACTACCTTTTTTACTACCTCCACAATATTTTTTACTACCAACACGACATCAAGCAGCGGGGCGGGGGGTATGCAAAGCACCACTTACAACTTACTATAAGGTAGAAATGTGACACTGCCGCGATCCCTGTAGCCCTAGTGCTGCTGCTGCTAGCACTGCAAAACAACGGCATAGAGAGTAGAGGTCTTCACTCCCGCGGGATGCGACGCAAAATAGTGCACCGCGGGACAAAAAATTAAAGCTCATTGCGGGTGCGGGCGGGATGAAAGAGGTGCATTTGCGGGTGCGGGATGATACACTGCACTCCCGCAAATCAAATATAAGGGTAAAGTAAAATATACAAATGATCATGAAGCCCTCATCAATAAGCAAAACCTACATTTTCAACCACTTCTCCTTCATTGTCGAAGCAGCAGCTGATTCTTTTACCTTTCATTTTTCATTTAGACGTGCTTGTACCGACAGTTTTTATTTTTTTAATATGTGACTGTTTCGTGTTTCAGTTACTGAGGCCTATTTAATGTTTTGTATGGTTGAAAACATGCAGGCATACCAATAAATATTTTACCAATACTGGTAGCCTAATGAATTAGGTGCGCGCTCGTTTTTTCCAAGCCAATGGACAGGCCTTTCCTGAGACAGAAAGTGATTTAACATGGGTAAAGAAGCAATGGTGAAAGACCGTACTAAACGCCCTATCCATTGAATGGGTCTGTAAAATGCTAATCAAATCAATCAAATGTATTTATTAAGCACCTTCGATAAAAAGGTAATTGGTTGGGGGGAGATCTTATGTTTCATGTATGTTTTTGTCATGCCTGTCTACGCTTCAAACTCGTGCATATTGCAGAAAATATGCAACAGCGCCCCCTGGTGTCACTTTTCGGTGGGTCGCAGAATTCGTAACCCCGGCGTCGCTATAGCAACCAGCGACGCTAACTCTAACGGCTACCCAGTTCAGGTCCTGTAAGCACCGTATACTGTATTTTTTAGGCTAGATGAAGTTAAAACATGTGAACAAAAAAGCACCAGACTTTCTCATGGTCACGAGAAACGTAAAAAAAAAAAAAGAGAAGAAAATGCCCCACGTCCCTTTACGGGTTCCGTTCTTTTCTGTTGGGACAATAAAACAATAAAATAAAGGTTTTTTTTAAACCAACCTACCTTATTATTTTAGTGAGGACTTATAAATAACTACAAATAACCATTGTTAGGGAAATCTGTTTGTTTTGTAACGCGTTTCTGGAATTTTTTTAAATATATATCGGCCGATATTGCGCAATATCGGATTCCTAAATCACCAAATATTTTTATCGTATTGGCTTTAAAAATCCTTCATCGGTCGGGCAATAGCCTCAACAACCACACCTCATACTCAACGCCACCAGCCCCCAGGCCTCAACAACCACACCTCATACTCAACATTTTTCTTCTCCGGGAACCATCACCTTATCGTGGTGAAGAGGTTTGTGTGCCCCTATGAACCTGAGGGCTGTGTTGTCTGGAGCCTAGTGCTCATGGTAGGGTCTCCCAAGGCAAAGTGGTCTTAGGTGCTACTTCGGGCAAAAGGTACCATGTATGAGGGCACAAGAGCAAGGGTGGTAACCCCAGACGGCGACAGTGAGGAGTTTGACATCCTAGCAGGGGTGATGCAAGGTGACACCCTACCCCCCTTCCTCTTCATTATAGTGCTGGACTACTCACTCAGGCAAGCCATCAGTGGACGAGAGCTGGAACTCAGCTTCACCGTTCCACCGAGGAGGTCTAGGAGATTCCCTGCCGTAGTCCTAACAGACCTGGGCTATGCAGACGACATCAGCCTGATATCAGACCATGTAGAGCGGACACAGGAGCTCTTGACCAGAGTGGAGACGGAATGTGCCAAGGTTGGTCTTAGGCTAAATGCCAAGAAAACTGAGGTAATCACCTACAACATCCTCCCGGACCATCCACCCCTAATTACAACAGAGGGCATTGCTCTGAAGGTAGTCAATGATTTCAAGTACCTGGGCTCATGGGTGAACACATCAGAGCAAGACCTGAAAGTGGGCAAGGCGCTCGCTTGGAGGGCCCTGAATGGCATGGCCTTTGTATGGAAATCCAACCTCCCCAGAATTATCAAGCTCAGCTTATTTTACGCAACCGTGGACTCTGTTCTACTGTATGGCTGTGAAACCTGGACCCTGAAGCCCACCATACAGAAGTCTCTGGATGGGTGCTACACCAGAATCCTCTGCGCAGTACTTAACATCAACCAGAACGTGCATGATACCAACAAGCACCTGTATGGTGGGCTACCAGGGCTGAGGAGAAGGTAGCAGCCAGGAGAATGAGACAGGCCGGTCATCGCCAGAGACACCGCGAGCTTCCAGCAAGAAGGCTGGTGCTATGGGAATCAACACACGGGCATCGATCAAGAGGACGTCCCATACCAACATACTTCTGAAAAATGTGGGAGCAGAAAGCACTGGCGAACTAGCCAGTAGGGCTGGCCCGAATTATTCGAATATTCGAATACTCGTTCGGAAAATTAGTATTCGAAGCTTAAATCAGTATTCAGAGCTTTTTTTTTTTTTTTTTTTTCACGTACGTGACGTTACCAGAGCGAGGGAGGCAAACTATAAGCGTCAGCGACACCAAGCAGAGAAGCGAGAGAGGTGGAGGAAGAATAGATATCTTGTTTCCCTTTACTTTATAACACAACATTAGCGGGATCTCTGGAGGAAAAGTAATACTTAAAACCTTAGCTTAGTTGTTTGTTTACGTTCGCTGTTCAGTGCCGCGCCAATCAACTGTGACTGGCTAGCTGCAGAGCGTGAGCGTCTTGGGAATACCCGGTCAATATAATGGATATAATATGGGCACATAAGACAATCAATATTCGGTATTTGTTATGGATTTATTGTACAAATTCCCTGAAAAGATGCACGTTCCAGGATTAATTGGAAAGCTCCCGTAAGGGCTGAGATGGCAGAGAACAGCTGATTTGGAACGGAGCAACAGCTGTTCGCTTTCACAGGGAAAAACTAAGGAACTTCAACCTACTTAGGCCTACTAATTAACGTTCAAAAGCTATTAAATCTTCGACAAAATATGCAGATACTGTCAAAATCGGTTCCAGGGAGTATATAGGGATTATTAATGTTGTTTTTGATGGTGTTTTTTCTGGAACGAGTATTCGAATATTCGCTCGGAAAAACCAACGAGTATTCGAAGCCTGAAAAATGGCATTCGGGCCAGCCCTACTAGCGAGATGTATGGATGATCGAGAGGATTGGAAGTAGGGCTGCAACTAACGATTATTTTAATAATCGATTAATAGGTTGATTATTTTTTCGATTAATCGGATTAGAAAAAGAAACATTTGTAATTGCCGCATCTTTATTCAAAAACTGAACATTACTTCAATTCACAGTGCAGACTGAAGTGTAAAAACACCAGGTTATTGCTCCAACGTCCAGCAACTATTAAAAGTAATATTAAATGACCAAACAATAAGAAAACATAACTGGGATAACACAAAAAAAAACATACAATGTTTGATATACATTTATATATATATATATACAGTGTACAAGGGGTGTCCATGGTTCAACCGATAAGATCTTTAACCTGTAAATACTAACGGTTAAAAATAAATTAAATCATCTTAATTTCTCTCAGATGACAGGAGATCGTTAATTTTTATTGATATTGATACCATTTTCGAGACTCCTTGAAATATAACTTGTATTATTGCTTTAATTGCTGATAAGATGATCATAGTTCAGGATAGGACGTTAAACAGGTCATAATTCCATCTTTGCTATCTATTTTATATTGCTGGGAAAACAGGTTTTCGCCAAAATCTCAAATTTCTTTTCAATCATAATACTGAGCTGATCTAAACACATCATGTTTGACACTGTTTGCAACCTTTTTTTAAGCTAACTAGCTCTATGTCCTGCCAATTTTAACATGGATTTAAAAACTGGATTACTATTTTTAACTGACGGGACTTTCTACACCGTCCGGTTGTGTGATTGCTGACGCTGCTTTGAACTCCGAGCCCGTCTGTACACCGTCTGCAGCAGCCACAGCTGACAGTTTTCGGTTGGACTAGAGGGATACTGAGTTGAAGGAGTTCTTTTAACCCGCGGACAGTGAAGGTACAACACTTTTATATCGGCCTACAGTCCAGTGTTAAGATATGACCAAAATACAAGCTGTGGTCGCTCACACTAAAGCTCGCTGTGGGCATGCATGAACCATGAACCAACCTGTCGGCGGCTGGCTGTTAACAGTGCCGCGCCTACGAGTGACGTATTAATCGCACGACTCAACGAATCGATGACCTAATTCTTTGCCAACGCTTTGAGTAATCGATTTTTATCGATTTGTTGTTGCAGCCCTAATTGGAAGCACAGCTGGAGGACTCGTCTGAGGACGACCTAGAGAGAGAGACCAACCCCAGGGCAGGCCTCAACGGCACCAGCCTGCAACATTCAACAACCACAACTCATACTCAACGCCACCAGCCCCCAGGCCCAACAACCACAAATCATACTCAACGCCACCATAGGAACCGTTTGCAACCTATCAATACTAGGGATGTAACGATATGCGTATCGAAACCGAAATTGAAAACTCAAAGCCACAAACCTGTCTCGCAGTGTGAGAAGGCAGAAGCGTGATACGCCCTTTCTAATTCTCCGGTCAAATTGTCAGATTGAAATTTGCTAATAATTTGTCTAAATAATAGTCTGCTGACACTGCCCCCACTTATCGATGCCGTAAGTCGCGAGATCGCGGGTACAAGCGGCCGAGATGAGTTTTCTCAGAAGGGTGGCTGGCGTCTCCCTTAGGGATAGGGTGAGAAGCTCAGCCATCCGTGAGGAACTCGGATTAGAGCTGCTGCTCCTTTACTTAGAAAGGAGTCAGCTGAGCTGTTTCGGGCATCTGGTAAGGATGCCCACTGGGTGCCTCCCTTGGGAGGTGTTTCAGGTACGTCCAGTGGGGAGGAGACCTTGGGGAAGACCCAAGACTAGGTGGAGAGATTATATCTCAACACTGGCCTGGGAACGCCTCGGGATCCCCCCGTCAGAGCTGGTCAATGTGGCCCGGGAAAGGGAAGTCTGGGGCCCCCTGCTTGAGCTGCTCCCCCCGCAACCCGACCCCGGATAAGCGGATGAAGATGAGATGAGTTGATGTTATATTAAGTTAATTGTTATTTAAGCGTTGTTTAAATAAAATGCTTTTTAAATTTAAAAAAATCGTGGGATGCATCATTGGGTCAATAATCGTGATGCTAACCGAATCGTGAGTTAGTGTATCGTTACAGCCCTAATCAATACACTTTATTCCATGATCTTTACCAACCCATCACTGGGTTGGTAGGAGTGGGTGAACTCATTCATAATGATTCATAGCAACTCTCATCACTTCAGATCCTCTTGAAAAGTCATGGCTGAAGCTCCATCCAACACATGCAGAGATAAAAGGCTCTATTTGAAACACAGGACCTATATAACTACAATACGTTTTGTGGAATTTTTGTTCTTAATTTTATGATTTCATGTTATTTTACGCTCTGACACTTTTGACAAAAGAGCGGCACTCTAAAGCTGACAGCTAGATTACACACTCCCCCCTCCTCTTGCATTCCACACTGCCAGCACCTCCTGACAGCTGGTCCACCATGAGGCACGTGGGCTGTTTCACCTGGCGGGCTGACAGTGGGAGTGACCAATAAGAGCCCGGTTAGAAGGGCGACCGCTCACTGCCAGGAGGCCATCTCTTTGGTGGTGAATGTGTTCTGTTATGGGACTAGCCCAACGCATCTTCTGAACATGAAATGAAATAAAGCTCCCACAGAAGCATAACTATCTGAGCATATCTAGGTAAAACCCACAGCCAGTTGCAGACGCATGGGAACAGTGTTTTACAGATCCATTAGAACCCGGCTCCGCTTGCGTTGGGCTCTACACAAATACCGTCTACTCATTGGTCTCTCGAAGTCTCCTGATGGCTCTTTATTTATCAAATAAACTACAACACCTATTCATAAGAATACAGTGATCAGACACCGCTCCATGGTCTGTGGCGAGGGAAGCATTGTGCTACATTGTGCACCACATCAGAAGACTTCGTGGCACGGCCTGTTGGATCAGACACCAGCAGACCAGGGCCTCCACAGGTGTGGTGCAGGTGCATGTGCTGCAGATGTGTGTGTTTACCTCGGCGTTGTTGTAGTATGCGGTGCTGTTCTTCTCCTGGACGTCCTCTCCACGGGCAGTGAAGAAGGTTAGAGGGTAGAAGTCTTTATGGGACGGCTGCTTTCCGCTGGCCATCAGCTTCCCGTCGTAGAACAACTCTGATGTGTAACTAAGAGAATAGTGAAAGGAGAAAGAGAAGAGTGACGAAGAAAAGAAAGAGAAGAAGAACCAAGAAAGAGAAGAGGAACCAAGAAAGAGGAGAAAGAGAAGGGTAACGAAGAAAGAGGAGAAAGAGAAGGGTGACGAAAAAAGAGAATGAAAAGTAACGAAGAAAGAAGAGAGAAGATTAATGGAGAGAAAGATGAGGAAGAGAAAGAGGAGTTAAAGAGGAAAGGAGATAAAGAGAAGAGATAGGATAGGAAAGGAGAGGTGATGGCAAGGGGAGTAAAGGATTCAGATGGGGGGAGGGTGAAAAGATGGAGTTAATTAAGGATTCCTCCTCTTTGATGTGTATATCAATGTTCCATCTCTGCAAGGCATAACGTTTTGTCCATGAAAAGGCTTCCTGACGTTACCCATGTCTTAAGTATAGTCTGTGTCAGAAGGTTGAGTTTAAAACACAGGCACCCTGAACTTTAAATTCAGTTAATGTAGAGACTAATTAATTTATGAACATATAATCGGGGATGCAAATCCATGTATGATAAAAAAAAGAGAGCTACCCGAAGTCTGAAAAAAATATGGCATAATATCCTATTCTATATGCTTCAATAGATAAGACGTTTTAAGACCATGAGCGTGAGAGCAGTAAGGCCTTTAATTGGTCAGCCTGAAGGCTCATTTTTACTACTCCGTAAAGTGCTGTACGTAAACACGGAGAGCCTTCTCCGTCGTCGGCCTATATATTTTGTATTCGAAATGCAACAGTTTTTTCTTGGGGACTACGCTCAGAGCAGCTGGAACTGAACAACAGCAAGAGGAAGGAGCAAAAACGGACTATGAAACAAAATTTGTTTTTTTTGTCGTTTTTTTATTACTAACACCCATGTCTGATTGTGTTGTGAAGGTTATTGAACTGTGTGCAGGACTGAACCGCGCTGTATGACCACTGTTACACTGAACAGTGATAATACAGCGTGGTTCGATCCTGAACACGCCCGGACTCACGTTACATCAGCTATCGTTATGATCTCTTTAGTAACGCTGATAAACATAACCCAAGTTCGCGGGTTAACAGTTCAATAAACAACACAATCATGGCCGATAGCAAGAAAAAAATATCAAATTTTGCCCGTTAGCCCGTTTTCCTCCTTCCTCTTGCTGTTGTTCAGTTCCAGCTGCTCTGAGCATAGTCTCCACGAAAAGCCCGTTGCATTTCAAATACAAAATATAAAGGCCTAATTAGGCAACTGCGCGGTGTCCACGTTGCCCGGGCCGTGGTGCCTGTGGTTCCCGGGCCATTCATTCGTTCGTTCACGGGGCACGGCGGGAGTGGTAGCGGTGGCCCAGGTCACGGCGGCCGGGAGTCGCGGGAGTGCCCGCACCGCGGTCACGATGAATGAATGTTCAATCCAATCCCCCCTCCCTCCCTCCCTCTCCCCCCCCCCCTAACCCTAACCCTGTTTGTTTATTTTTAACCAGAGGATTTAGCCAGAGGATCAGGGTAAGGTCAGGGGGGCGTTTGCTCAAAAAAGGTTGCGAACCACTGTTCCAGGGGTTGTTAGTTTATTTTTAACCAGAGGATTTAGACAGAGGATCAGGGTAAGGTCAGGGGGGCGTTTGCTCAAAAAAGGTTGAGAACCACTGGTCCAGGCTATCTTCTCGCCTTTCTCCTTTTGGGCCGATACTTCGCCCATTCCTTGATTCGTCCTGCCGCAGCACTCCAAACAATTAATTTCGTTCCAATGTTCATCCAATCCACTCCAATAGTGGTCCTGCATTGAGTTTAAATCCAACTCTAACGAATAAATGGTCCAGTTTTCATAGAATATTTATAAATCCCAGGGCATGTTAAATGAGTGCTTGCCCCGCCACTCGTAACACAATTGTAAAATGCAGTCGTCAATTAAGGAAATGGGTTATTACATCACAAACAAAATTTGGAATGATTCAAAGGAATCACAGATAAATACTGAAATGCCTACTTTTTTGTTGAACACATAAGGTGTCTGAATGGGGGCATGTCGGAATGGCCGCATGTAACCATAACAACAGTTATTGCTAACGTGTACTGTGGACAGTACGGGACCGGGACGGAGTAAAGGGCTTTTTATGGTTCCACGTTCCCGCAACGCAAGGGGGTTACGGACCCTTTACGTCCTTACGGACCCTTTACGTCCTTACGGACCCTCCTTGCATCCACCGCAAGGGCCGTATGTGTGCGTCCCAAAAATCGTAACCTTCCGTCGAGGCGACGCAGCAGCAAGGGCTGTGATTGGTCCGCTAACTAAAACCCGACGCAGAACCGTAGACGTTCACGGATGCCTTGAAAAATCTGCGTGATCATTGCGTTGTTGGAACGTGGGACCATAAAAAGGCCTTAAGGCCTTGACGTACAAGTTGTTCTGTGCTGTGTCCTGATTGGCTGAAGGGAAATAGCTACGTGGTTGGGTTCTAAAACTGGACCTGTCGATATGACATGTTTAATCTCTGGTGACTCCTTCTAATGCCATCAGCCGCGCTGCAACAACCAGTTCACACTGCTGCAACTTTTTCCCCTGCGAGAGTCCATAACAGTCTCGTTGCAAGTCGTTTCGAGGCAAATCTTTGGTCCGAACTGGGCTTAACAATATAATTTCCGGAGTCCCTTTTCCTTGCACCTTGTTTACTTTGCACCTTGTTTACACTGCACTATAAAATGAAAACACCAAATGAGATTTTAAAAGGTTGGGAAGTTTACTTACAACACTATTGACGTGGTTAGGGTTGGGCAAGTTACTTTAAAAAAATGAGTTAGTTACATCTTACAAAAAGTAACTAAAGTAGTTACACAGTTACAAATTATAAAAGTTGTCACTAGTTACTTCTCCCATAAAGTAACTAAAGTAATTACTCAGTTACAAATTTTAAAAGTAGGCAAAAGTATACTACTCCGACTCTGTAATCCGACTCTGTAATTACGGAGACCCCTCGAGCCGTCGAAGTTCTCCGTTGGGATGTTGTATACTCAATGCAATTCACAGCCTGATCAATCTTATATGATGACTACTAACCATGTAAATAGTCTTGTAAATAAACTTCCAAAGCTTTTCAAATCTTATTTGCTTTTTATTGGTCCTTAATGTGAAAAGTAAACAAGGTATAAAGTAAATAAGGTGCAGTCAATTCGGAAAAAAAATTGATTCCGGAAATTACCAATCACAGCCCTTTCCATCTCCGTTGTGTCGACGGATAGTTCAAAAATATTGGATAGGCACTAGGGGTCTAACGATTCATGCGATGCATCGATGAATCGATTGTCAGTCCCACCGATTCAACTAATTCGATCTGCTAAAATAAATAAATAGAATGAATCGCTTTGGCTTCACCAATAATCTATATAAATGCTTTAAATCGTATGAATCGATCATGATTAATGTTTTAAGACTTAGTTTACACGTTTATTTTGTGAAGTGCAGCTCGGTAATCCGTAACTCTGTCATCAGCTAGTCAGCTTGCAAGGAAGTCCCACGAGAGTTTTATTTCTCCCTCACCCTCTACTGGTGCATTTCAAACATGGCAGAGAGCGACAGCGAGATTGTTAATGCACCAGCAAACTTGAAATCCAAAGTGTTGAAGCATTTTGGCTTCGCAAAGAATAATGGTAAAATTGACAAGGGGTGTGTGACGGGGCGCATAGCTTCCGTCAATGTTGCATGTGTGTGTTTGTCTTGTTTGACTATGTATTCCGTTACCTTCATACCGTTTTAAAATCATTTATCAACCATGTCATTTATCATGCGCACTACGGCAGTTTAATACAATCTTGCAAGTACCATCATTACAACGTTCTGTTTAATACCATTTACCATTTACCATTAACGTCACCTGTTCTGTTGCAATAACCATTCAAAAAAGTATGTCGTTGTCAAATTCCAGGTTTGTTTATTTAGTTTAAAAGTTACATGTTAACACAGCGTAAATGTTCGTCTTCCCAGCGTCTCGTCTAGACTTTGTATTAGGGAATGTGTGCCGCGTCAACAGGGTTTAAATGAACGTCATAACTTCCGGGTAAACCGGAAGTGACCCCGAGTTTTTGTAATTATGTTTATTGCAGTTTTTGTATATTTTGGCTACGCCAAAATCTAGCAAGAATATAAAGGTCCAGTATGCGTAAGTTCGAATTGATGTTTTTGTGACTCTCAAGCCCATTCAGTTTGTTTAGTGAAAAGTATTTTACTTTTTGTTGATTTTTCGTTTTATTTTTATTGCCTTATGGGCCTTAAATTGGGAAAATAAAAGATCCCATCTTTTTCCAAACTTCTCGTCGGCTCCTGAGTGATTTTCCACCTAGTTCAAGACGCCCCAACACATCTACCCATGACAGGGTGTCACATTATTGCATGTTTATTTCACGGATATAGAATTTTGGTTCAAAGTTACTGAATCGAATCGTGGTTTACAGAATCGAATTGTTCCAAAAAAAATTTATTGTCCTTGAATCGAATCGCCAACTACTGAATCGTTAATCGAATCGAATCGTCTGAAGCCAAAGATTCACACCCCTAATAGGCACGTAAAGCTGGGTCTCCGAGGATGGGGTCTCTGATGATGGAGAGGGCTCTCCGTCTATACAGCACGTACAGCACTTTACGGAGTTGTATAAACCAGATTTAACTAGTTACTGTGGAAAATGACTATTGGGTTACTTTCAAATATATTTTTAAATGATCAAATGTGTCAAATAATTTGGACCTCACCCAGAGTTCCCGTTGTCCGGTAATTACCGGAAAAAAATGAGGAGGACCGAAAATTCTAAATGTCTCCGGTCAGAATGACTGATTGGAAATAAGGCCCCGTACACACGGAGCCGAAACGGGCGAAAACGATCCGGTTTCGTTTTATGCGGAATATTCAAGGCGCTGGTTCTCCACAGAAAAAAGTGGAGCGCATCAACCCTGCGCGCATACAGCATGCGCGCTGTATACAAACATTCAGTCACGAGGAGATTCAACCTTTTAAATTGAGCAGAAGTACTTTTGGGTATGTTCATTTGAATTGTGTTTAAATATGCTAAAGTCGTCATTTGTTTAGCCAATTCATGTAAAACAATGAGGGTTTTTATTGTAGCGTAGCCTGTGTGATAAAATAAATAAGTTGTTACATTTCGTGCACTCGCTCAACTTGATCGCTATAGACTACCGTAGGTTTATGAACTAAACAGCGCCAAGCTAGCAAAAGCCGGCGGCAAGCTTTGCGGAGTACCGGTATTTAACAACCATGGCGAATCAAAATATGATCACACACTTCTTCTTCTTTATATAGCCTGCCTATCAATTATTTTATGTGCAATAAACACGGACAATATCCGACCGATTTTTTTCCAATTTGACCGGTAAAATTGAAATCTTCCCGGTCACATGACCTGCACCAATTTCTTCTAGCGGAAACACTGACCCCACCTCTACACCTCTTTAACGGAACTCAAAATACATGTTAAATATATTTGAATTACTTGACAACGACGTGGAGAGGCACTTTGTCCAGGGCATAATGCACATTTCACGATTAAACTTGTTCCTTTAATTTCTTTGAGGGAAAAGTAATCAAACCATTTCCATTTAAAGAAGGCTGTTTTTGTATTATTTGGGCTAGCTATTCCTGTTCCTCGTTGACTCACTTGTGTCGTTGTGTCTCTGACTATGCGTGCTTTCGAGTTTGTCTAAACAACACCCGCCCAACTCTACCTCTGATTGGCTTACCGTGACATGTTACTCTGCCTCAGCCAATAGTTATCATTAATAAGACTGTCTCGTGCCCACTAACCAAGGAAGAACAGTAAAGAGAGAGAGAGGGAGATCTAGTTGGTCTGATTTAAAAACTGCTTCAATTATAGTAACTCGCAGAATTTGTGGGAAGTAACGGCAAACTGCATTATAATGATGGAAGAGTGATCAATTAGATTACTCGCACAGCAATCGACCAAACAGTGCGCTGTTTATGTGCAATCGCTATGCGTTTGTCCAACTCCTCTTTTAAAGAACCCTCTTCCCCCGCCTGGGATAGGAGCAGGACACCTACTTGATGATGGCCTCGTGGGAGCGGTAGTTCTCACAGAGCAGGATGCGACAGGGGAATTCCTGCGGGTAGTGCTCGTACAGGCGGTCCAACAGGGACACGTGCAGGTTACGCTCCCGCGCAAACTCACTGTACACAAAGGGACTCAACTGAGGAGGGGAGAGGGAGATATAGACAGAGAAAGAGAGAGAGAGGGACCAAGGGCATCAGGGAGAGAGAGAGAGAGGGGAAAAGGGAGGAGATGGAGGAAGACAAAACAAGACATAATGAGCTTCCTCATAGCATGTACAGGTATGAAAAAATATTTTTATACCTATAAAGTGGTAAAGAGACAGTAAAGTTAAAATGAGTATGTTTTTTTGGGGGTAGAGACCTGCCAACTCTGGGCCGGTCAGAGGTCCTTCAGTCTTGCATCTTACCTGCATGTGGTCTCCTGCCAGCACGATGCGCGTGTTCTTGCTGGCCAGAGCAAAAGGCATAATGGTTTCACACTCCATTGCCTGGGCGGCCTCGTCCAACAGGATATGAGTGAACAGCCCTAGGAAGGACCAGAACCATCTGCATTAGTCCCCTTATGTTACATCAGTTAGTCGCTTGCATTAGTCCGGTTACGCCGCATTCACACTAAATCCGTCCGTTGACGGATCTCATTGACTCTGCATGGGGCGCCCCTCGAAATGCATTGTCGGCTCCGTTGAATGCTTCAAAAAGTTGATAATTTTTCAACTTTTCAGGCAGCGACGAATCAGCCGGCCAATCAGATCTCGTTATGCAAATATATGCAAAAACACTGTCCAATGAAATCGTCTTTGTAATAAAACCCGGCAAAACACATGGATATGTCAAAAATCCCCCATACCTCAGTCATCCGTCGATGGACGTGTGTAGTGTGAACGCGGCGTTATATAACATCAGTCTGTCCCATGCATTAGTCCCCTTATGTGACATCAGTCAGTCCCAAGCATTATGGCGTGTTTCATCCGGGCGGTGAGACTAGGCCCAGTAGGATAAGGTCCGGTAGTATAGGTGCGGTTAGGCGCAGCAAAGTTAGGGCTCGCATTTCCACCGCCGACAGTACCCTCATGGTACGGAACGGTTTAAGCCGGATTGGCAACACCCGCGGCAGCTATATAAGCATCGTGACCTCATAGCAGCTCGACACAGTGTAGCCTGCTAATAAATCCAATGAAAAAGAACGCAACACAATAAACAAAGAGCCACAATGTAGGATGTTCGAGAAGGACGGCAAACTTTTGCGCGACATTTTCTAAAATAAATGAAGCTTTCGCAGTGGTCCAGAAATACCTTGCTGCTTTTGTTTGTTATTATCCCCGTCGCACAGAAGTGACAATTCTGTCGACCAATCAACGGACGGCATGTGTAGCTCGAACTTGTTGGCACCCTTTCAGACCACTTGGTACCCGAACGGGAGAGTACTGAGAGATAGGTATCGCTAATCGAGGCTAAGTCCGGACCCTGCGTACTTTTGGTGGCGGAAACGCAAAGCGTTCCCCACCTATTCATACCAAACCAAACCGCACCCGCCAGTGGAAATGCAGCATTAGTCCCCTTATGTTACATCAGTCTGTCCAATGCATTAGTCCCCTTATGTAACATCAGTCAGTCCCATGCATTAGTCCCCTTATGTAACATCAGTCAGTCCCATGCATTAGTCCCCTTTTGTAACATCAGTCAGTCTCATGAATTTGGGACTGATACTCTGGACCTTCCAAGAAACCAAGTGCCACTGCAGGGATCATCCCGCACATCACCCGTGTGCGTGTGGCTGTTAGGCAAGCAGGGTATTTCCAGAGCAGACACAGCGGAATCACGGAGCAGCCCTTTTGCTACGTCTCGCGTGCTTCAAGGCAGGAGATCCGTCCTTGGAACCAAGTAGCGGTGCGGCGCCGAGTGCTTCTTTAAGCTGCGGTCTCCTCACACGGGAGGGTCGGGGCTAACGGTAGAGAACATGAGCCGCAGCAGATGGTTTCCACTACCCAGGGGGCCGCTCCCGCTGATCAAAATCCAACTCCGTCTTCTGCATTCCTGATGAAGGACTCCCCATGTCTGTGGCCAGCCTCCCGTTGACATGGGAAACGTTTTACTGTGAATGTTTGAGGGTACGACATGGTGTGGTGCGTGCTTTTCCATCGCTTCCTTATGTACGCTTGTGGGGCCAAGTTAACGTCAAGAGGATCTAGAAATATCCATGCCGTATAAAGAAAGTTATTTTATAGTACCATGACGGCTGATGCTGCGATTCGTTTTTATTTCCAAATCCTCCAGGATTAGATGAGGGATACAACTACCCATTGTATTGATTTATCAATAATCTATTGATTAGTTGTTTGGTGTATAAAAGGTCAGAATGTTGAATATGGTGAATACAAGTGTTTTCCAGAGCTCAAGAGCCCAAACATAACCCCTTTACTGTCCCAGAAGACAAAGGAAACCTACTCAAATTGATTAATAGAGGATCATTAGATATAATCACCATGTTCAAATAAATGGTTGCAGCTCTAGATAAGATAGCTGAGAACAGAGGATGAAAATGTGAGACTGTTCACCAAGAGCCTTTGACTAAACTGTGATTAGATTGATAAAATAAAAAACAGAGTATTTTTGTCTGGTTCATGTGGTGTTTTCTGCTGGGCGGGTGCGCTGGAATGGGACTGACTGCTCATGAAGTCTCTGGGCTCAGAGTGAAGCTGGTCCAGTGGTTCTTCTTCATGCACCCATGGGTGCTGCAGATCCCTCATATGCCGTTGCTCATCGATTGTTCCTGCTCCTTGCACGATTGGTCAAAAGCGAGCGACCCAATCCAGTGTTTCTCATACATAGACCAAGGTGTGGCGCAGCGCCACAGAAACAACCCCGAGCGCAACAAATTGATTAAATGTATCTTTTTTTTATACACGATTTTGAAACATAAATATCGTTCCGTTCATTCATCTCCGCATAGCACTCTTTCTTCCGGTCATTATCGTTCGCACACGCACACAGAGACAAGCGTGCATACATGCCAATGGTGCGCGGGTATACACTACCACTTATTGGAACAACCCGCATAACACTAATGCAATAATACCACATGCATACGCACTGACAGCTGATTCGCCAGCTCCTCCTCTCAACGCGCCTACAAAGGAAAACCCAAAGCAGCGGGATATTTGGCAAAGTAAAGAGGGTCGGCGACATCTGGAGTTTACCAATGTGTGCTGAAACACACCTGCCCAAAATGATTGTTGACTCAGAAAAGATAATGTTAGCCTTATGAACTCAACCTTATTGATATTGAACATCCCGCACCCTAAGCCAGCATAGACAACGTTGGTAACGCAGCAAACGATGCGATTACAATGAACTATGGGACCTCAGAGAAGGAAAAGTGGTAGCGCTACCAAAAACAGTTAATTTCTTTACCAAACTCAGTGATTTTAATATAATCAATTTTCATTTAAAAAAATCGTCCTAAACCAGCCTGTGTTCAGGGACTATCCTCGCCCACACTTCTTGTGTAGCGGTGACTCACCGGGCTCCAGGTCCAGCTGGCAGAGGTACTGGGAGGTGCTGAGTGTGACCACCACAACGCGGTGCCGCAGGATGTCGTCCCTCTTGGGCATCTGGAAGGTGTAGTGGGTGTCTGAGATGAGGCAGTATTGCTGCACCACCGGGTGCACTGTCTTCACCCAGCGGTTCCGGAAGTAGACCCTGGAGGGGAGTAGATAATTAGATCATTGTTGGCACCGACACACACACATCTACTTCCCCGAGAGCTGAAGGGCTCGCAGCCATGTAAACTTTAAAGTCACTGAAGCAGTGGGTGTCCCCTGATGCGTGGCTCTACAAGCCGTCCGGCTGCATCGCTCTCCCCAGTTCCCCTGAGGACTACAAACTGTAAGCCTCTTGTAGCCCGGGCCTGATCAAAAAGGCCGATCTAGTGTCAAACATCAGTACGTGGTAGCAGGCTGACTTTGGGCTGGAGAGGTGTCAGCTGTCAGAAGACATGAATTCATGTGGCTGCACGCTGCATGCTTGTTAATGGACCGCATCTTTTCCTCTTATTAGCCATATTTTTTTCTAAGACGGAAACGCTTCAGGCAGAATGTCTGTCACAGATGCGATAGAAGTCATAATTGAAACCGATGAGCTACATGCTACATGAGCTTCAGCCCTTAATGTGAACCATTACAGCCAACCTCTGAGTTTCTAACCCTCCAGTGGCAGCTGGTGTTTTCTAAAGAGAGGGATGAAGGACTGTGCGCTTGGTTGCCATTGGCCTGCTTGCACTGTAGGTGGTGGCATAACTATTTGAGCCTCAAGTTGTTTCAGGGTGTTTTGGTGAACTACAAAATAGCAGGGAGAGATAATTATGTGAATAAAATTGATACAAAGCCACCACTGGCAGCATTGTACTTTAGTAGATGGTGGGGAGCATGTCTTTAAAATGGACCACAAGGGCAGAAGGAGAGGATGCAAAGCCAATTAGTCAAATCAGGCCTACTCTTGATTTGTCAAACTTTTTTTTTTGCCCTCAATGACTGAAGCTATTGGTTGTAATTTGGCTCTGTATATTTCAGCTAAAATTGTTTTAAGAAGAAATTAAGACACAAGACCAAAAGTGATGCCATTAAAAACGCATCATGCTCTGAATCGTTCACTAACATCCTTTCCACAATATCAAACAGAACGGTCAGAGTAACAACCAAGTAAAAGAACAACAAGAACGTTACTTCACAACTATTTACATGGGCTGTAAATCTAATATTGTTTGAGGCAAATGTGGATGTTAATGGCTGTTTCAGAATGTTGGTCATGGTGTTAAGACAACTAAGATTGAGGGACCTCATTCATAGATCAAGTCAAACATCCTTGCGGTTTATGTTGCAAAGATCAGTAAACTGGTCATACCAAACTGAATCTTTAAAAAAAAAAAAGAGAAAAGTTCGCTGCATCCAAAAACAAACGATCGAGGTGTTGGAAGCACTGGGTGATTTGGGTGAGCATGCTATCATGTATGGAATCATAAAGCGCTCTGTATGCCTGACAGGGATTTAGCCATCTTCTTTTTGCCCTGTGACATACATCAGGGTCATCCGTTTGACTGGCAGCCCTGTAAATCCTGTCAAATACATTCTTTCAGTTTGTCAATTATTTGTAGGGTTTCTATACGCCGTTTGAAGAAAGCGACATGCATGGACTTGTGCAGTACGATGTTGAAGACCAGGTCAGTGTGCGCAAACAACTGCTTAAATGTCAAGAGAAAATAGGCCTCAAACTATCAGCCAAATGAATAGTCTCTGGACGCACAATAATATTCTTGAAGATGTCTTGTAGTTCGTCATAATTAGAAGCAACCGTATTCACTACTCGGGAAGAGAAGTTCCAGCAAGTCAGAGCGCACCTGAATTCCTCGAGTAAAGCTACTCCCTTGCTGGACTGGGCCACCCGCTTTGGGAATGGCCTTAACACCCTGACTTAAAACTAGGTTTAAAGCGATGTGCGGGGGAACCCCTTCTCTCACCTTAGCCTGCACGCCACTCAAGTGCGAGGCCATGACCGCGGCCCCGTCGTACGTATGGGCGACAAGTTTATCCTTGAAATTGAAACCTGACAACTCAGCCTGCACGAATTCGAACAAGGAGTCGAACGTCGGACACATCAAAAAAGCCTAGGAAGCGTTCCTGAATGGTACCATAGTCATCAACATAGCGCAAGATGACAGACAGCTTTGAATGACAGCTTATGGCTTTGGTCATGTTGATTTGCCAAGAAAAGAAGGGTGTCCTGTTAAGTTCCTTTTTTATCTGTTTTAATCAAACTGTAAATGGCTGCAATTAAATCATTTTGGATTGCCTGTGAAGACAGTCAAGCTTTCCAGATGTTCTGCCAGAACACGGTCATACCGAGCAATCACCTCCACAAGCTCCTTGTAATTGCCCTTGTTGTCAGAATTTTCCCCTTCGTCATGCCCCTAAAACTCTCGGCATGCCCAGGAAAGCTGTTGCATCTAACAGACACTTCACCACCTCCCTATTGCCATGCACTTTAGCATTGTGCTTAGGGCTGCAACTAACGATTATTTTCATAATCGATGAATCGGTCGATTATTTTTTAGATTAATCTGATAAAAAAAGAAACATTTGTAATTGCTGTATCTTTATTCAAAAACTGAACACTACTTCAAATTCAGTGCAGACTGAAATGTAAAAAGACCAGGTTATTGCTCCAACGTCCCGGAACTATTAAAAGTATTATTAAATGATAAAAAAATTAAAAAAACATAACTGGGATAACACAAAAAAAACATACAATGTTTGATATACATTTATATATATATACACACAGTAATTAAGGGATGTCCATGGTTAAACGGTTAACGATAAGATCTTTAACCGGTAAATACTAATCTTAAATTCTCTCAGATGACAGGAGATCATTCATTTCTTTGATCATCAGGTCATAATTCCATCTTTGCTATCTATTTTATATCGCTGGGAAGTTTTCGCCATAATCTGAAATATCTTTTTTTTTGTGTTGCATTTGAACACATCACTCATATTACTGAGCCGACCTGAACACATTTGTCACTGTTTGCTACTTTTTTTAAGCCAACTAGCTCTATATCCTGCCGATTTTAACATGGATTTAAAAACTGGATTACTATTTTTAACTGACGGGAATTTCTATACCATCTGGTTGTGTGATTACTACCGCTGCTTTGAATGACTGTTGATGCACGCGGTGCCGACTACGAGCCCGTCTGCAAACCGTCTGCAGCAGCAGCAGCTGACAGAGTTTTTGGTTGGACTGGACGAATACTGAGTCGAAGGAGATTTTTTAACCCAAAGACAGTGAAGGTACAACACTTTTATATAGGCCTACAGTCCAGTGTTAAGATATGACCAAAATACAAGCTGTGGTCGCAATCGCAAACACTAAAGCTCGCTGTGGGCGTGCATGAACCATGAACCAACCTGTCGGCGGCTGGCTGTAAACAGTGCCGCGCCTACGAGTGACGTATTAATCGCGCTACTCAACGAATCGATGACCAAATTCAGTGCCAACGCTTTTAGTAATCGATTTATCGATTCGCTGCTGCAGCCCTAATTGTGCTGTAGGATTTGCAGCCTCACACCCTAATCTACAAACCCATCTATAGGCATGGTGCCTATCATGGAAAGTCGGATAGCAGAACAAACATGATCTTGACACTTTGATGGTTGCCCATCAAGATTTTGCACATCAATGATACCATGAACAGCCCACGTTGGAGATTTACCATTATTCATTAGCAAACAGGGCCAGCAATACAGTCGATTTTTAGTAACGCTACCAGTGAGCCATGGGCACCTAGCAAACCATGTAGCACTCACGAGTCACGACACTGACTTTGCCATTGCTTTTGGTGATCTCAATTATGGGAAATGGTATACCTTTTTCTTTGGTCGCTAACTTACCACTGTAACTCAATGGTTGGAATGCTTTGGGTAATAAAACTTTAAAAATGTTGTCTGTTTTCATTGTGCACTATATTTGCAAATGTTATGATCTCGCTATTGTTCGGATGATCGAACTTCTAGCTTTGTGTCTATATAATGCTTTCCACCGACAGGTACGCTTCGGCCCAGCCTGCCTTGGCCCAGTAGTGAAGGTGCGGTTTGGCCCAGCTCACATTTCCACCGCCGACAGTACCCTAATGGTGGTTTAAGCCGTATGGCGATAGCCTCGGCAGCTGCTTAAGCATTGTGACCTCACAGCAGCCCGACACAGTGTAGCCTCCTTATAAATCCAAGGAAGAAGAAGAACGCAACACACCCGCTGGTGGAAACGCTCCATGAGACTGAGCGGGTTTGTTCTCGTAGTCTAGACAGTGTTGCCAGATTGGGCAGATTTCCCGCCCAATGATCTTTTTTTCCAACCTAAAGTGATTAAAAGTAGCTCAATTGGGCGGGAAATCTGCCCAATCTGGCAACACTGAACCTAGACTTGAGGGGATAACCCCTCCCTCCCGGCTGCTCCACAGCCAGGGCTCCTGCTTATTGGTTCAGAGCGCAGCGCAAATAGATTTTGGCACAATTCAGTCCCCTTAGTGAGACAGCACTCAGAGGAGGAATTTCCGCCGCTCCCGCATTAACCCAATTGTTATTCACCAGCCGCCAACACTGTCAGAGTAATAAATAGGAGTCAGTAGGAGGCTGAGGGAGAAACGTCCTCAACCAGTAATTTTCCATTGGCGATAGGGGATGCCAGTATCCCTTTACCCAGGGCAAAAAACATTACATACACTGTATTCAAAGGCATTAAAGTAGTCATATTAAGGTCATTAATTCATTACAGTAGTCCTGGCAATCTACATTTTTTATTCTCAACTAAGTTAAGGAGGATCTTCTTCCCTCTCCTCACTGGAGAAGCCTCGACTGCAACCCTCAACTATAAACAATTACTCCCAACCTGTGAGGCCCTAATCCTCAACTACAAACAATTACACCCAACCGGTGAAGCCCTAACCCTCAACTATAAACCATTATGGCCAACCTGTGAAGCCCTAACCCTCAACTATAAACCATTATAGCCAACCTGTAAAGCCCTAACCCTCAACTATAAACCATTACAGCCAACCTGTGAAGCCCTAACCCTCAAATATAAACCATAGCAGCCAACCTGTGAAGCCCTAACCCTCAACTATAAACCATTACAGCCAACCTGTGAAGCCCTAACCCTCAACTATAAACCATTACAGCCAACCTGTGAAGCCCTAACCCTCAACTATAAACCATTACAGCCAACCTGTGAAGCCCTAACCCTCAAATATAAACCATTACAGCCAACCTGTGAAGCCCTAACCCTCAACTGTAAACCATTACAAGCAACCTGTGAAACCCTGACCCTCAAATATAAACCATTACAGCCAACCTGTGAAGCCCTAACCCTCAACTATAAACCAATACAGCCAACCTGTGAATCCCTAACCCTCAACTATAAACCAATACAGCCAACCTGTGAATCCCTAACCCTCAACTGTAAACCATTACAAGCAATCTGTGAAACCCTAAGCCACAAATATAATCCATTACAGCCAACCTGTGAGAACCTAACCCTCAACTATAAAACCTCCTTCCACACACCACCACCTCACAGCTACCCTGGGTCTCACTGGTCCTCCCAGCTACCCTGGTCCTCAGAGCTTCCCTGGTCCTCAGAGCTCTCCTGGTCCTCACAGCTCTCCTGGTCCTCAATGGTCCTCCCAGCTACCCTGTTCCTCAGAGCTTCCCTGGTCCTCAGAGCTCTCCTGGTCCTCCCAGCTACCCTGGTCCCCAGAGCTTCCCTGGTCCTCAGAGTTCTCTTGGTCCTCACCTGAGCGGTCTGGCATGGGGGTTGCCTGCCTCCACGTATGGGTGAAGGTAGTCCTTGATATACAGGTCAGCAGCGCTGTTGGAATGAGTGCAGATGAGGACCCTGTAAAGACAAAAATAGATATTTAATATAATGAAGAACAGTAACATACATTTTACCTGCTCAGCCAGTGAGCAATCTATCTATATATCAAAGCGGGATGCTTAACGTCCATTCTGCGCTACGTCACACAGGCCACTACAGCGGCACTCAAGCCGCAGCGGCACTCCAGCGGCACTACAGCGGTACTGCTACGGCACTACGTGGCACTACAGCCGTACCACGGCGTGGGTGCTCGGCTTTAATCTCACGAGAGACCGTAGGCTGGAATACTTTATATTATAGCCTTGCAGTTTTAACCGGCACCAGGTACCGTTTCATCAAAACTATTTAAAAACCTACAAACAAAATGTTTTAATCTAGCGTTAACCAATCCCATAAAGATGGCGACAAGGGTTTCCATCAGACCTACTGACCCTCTAACCTCCGTCTATCCGTTGCATTTAAACAAGACTTTGGGAGAGTCCTAGGAAATGCTGATGCTTGGGAAACTGATTTCCATGTGAAAGTGGCAAGTCAACGCAGATTGGGTTGGCAGAGTGTCTCCCGGTGGGTTTATGGCAGTATTCCCAACTGAATGAATAGGAATACGGAGTGGCAAGGATACGTGACTACATGTTAGAAAACGTTCAGTATTGAATAAATATTTTGTATCAAATTTTTAATTGAAAAGCAAGACAAAAAAGTTTATAAAGGACATTTAATCGTTTGATTTATGCAATGGTGAAGAATTAAAGCAAAATGAATGAAAAACAGTAAAAGACACATACGTATATTCGGTTTCGGCCAAGAATTTTCATTGCGGTGCATCCCTAGTGTCTTTATTGAAGGAACTAGAGGTTTAGCATGCAGTAATAGGTTAAGGGCTGGTGTCAATTATTAATCAAACATGCCCTTCCGTAAAGACTCCGTTAAGGAAGAAGCTGGCCATCATGTAAGGTGTGCACGCGGAGCAGGGGCCTGCCCGGAGGCAGCAGCTAGACACTAATCACTATGTTAAATGCCAAACCAAACGCTGCCCCAGGACTAAAGAGGATTCTGCCGGTGGTCAGACAATGGAGAGGTGCTCAAGAACTTCCTTTCACATAATAAAATAAAACCTCTTAGGATTTACAAGTCTGACAGCGTTCAGAAAGGTTGCAACATAGATCATGTTGGCAGGAGGACGCAAACGTACCAGCACCTCAGACGGAGAACAGATGTGGTTTAACATTCAGTAAGAGCTATAGCTCGTCAACACCATCTGCTCAGAGACCCCAACAATAAACACTCCTATGTTTTAGAGTTCCCCTGAGGAAAATAAAATAATGAAATCGATGTGGGGACAGACCGACGGGAGTCAGGGACAGAGAGACAGGGAGTCAGGGACAGATAGAGGGGGAGTCAGGGACAGATAGAGGGGGAGTCAGGGACAGACAGACAGAGAGTCAGGGATAGACAAGTGGAGTCAGGGAAAAACTGACGGGGTCAGAGACAGAAAGACAGAGGACAGACAGACAGAGTCAAGGACAGACGGACGGAGTCAGGGACAGACCTGCTGTGCTGCTGCCGGAGGATGTGTTTGACTCCCTGGGCCAGGGTGAAGGTCTTGCCTGTGCCATAGGGCCCGATGAGGAGCACTGGTGGCAGGGGCAGGGTAACAGGCGTGGTGATGGCCAGGATGGCCTCCTTCTGCTTGGCGTTCAGCCGGGGGTCCAGCAACTCGTCCCATTGCCTGCAGAAGGGGGCGAGAGATCGGAATTGTAGTTTAAATATCATGAACATCCCAAATAAGACCAATTGACAGTTTGTCAATTGGAGCCGTCGTTCATATTTGGACATCAGTCAGCTATTTACTGACAACCAATCAATTTAACGCGAGTGGCGTGTTTCAGTATGTGCGTATCTGACTTACTATCCTCATTATAGAGAAGGAAATAAACCAAAGCTGTGTGTGGGCTGGTGCTGACAAAATGAGGAAAACAATAACCTTTTCTTCCGCCTGTTTGATGTGACCCCTTTTTATAGCAGCATGGCTCCATTGGATGAAACATTGAAAGTAAAAACATTATTTGATAAAGGCTTTGCAACAACATCAAAATGACTAATTACTAGGGCTGTAACGATACACCAACTCACGAATCAGTTAGTGGTGAGTGGACGAGCGCGAGTGGTAGTGTGTGTGTGTGTGTCTAGTGAAGAAACGAAAGAGTCCGGTAGAATAAAGTACCAGCCTGTCAATAATCGGTGGCTACTTCATTCCTACCTATAAGCAGACCAACTGCCGGTCAAAGCACACAAAACACTAGAGCCAGGCATCACACAGGCTATTTTTGCGCGCTTGGCCAACTCAGGATAAATGTGGTTCATATCGCATATGAGGACTTCTCAGGCTGTGGAGAAATGGTCATAACAGCAAGGGCATCTCGTCGCAGACTTAAGGCATCGATAAGAGGAGCGGTGTCAGCAGACTATTATTTAGACAGATTATTAGCAAATTTCAATCTGACAATTTCAACGGAGAGATACAATCTCACACCGCGAGACAGGTTTGTGGCTTTGAGTGCCCCGATTTCGGTTTCGATACGCATAACGTTACAGCCCTACTTGTGAGTGTTACACTTTTTGTAACACAAACAATGTCTCGCTCATGTTACCACCCTCAGGTGCCAGACACAGGTGCTTCCCTGTGGCGCCACCAGACAAGGGGGACTCTAGTCTAGTAAGGCCACCGGGCGCAGACAGTCAAACATTCAGCCGGATAACGTCATTTACAACAATAAACTACCACAATGTGTAGAGGTAGACAGCCGGTTAACGTCATCTACAACAATAAACTACCACAATATGTTGAGGTGGGCAACCGGTTAACCTCATCCACAACATAAACTATTACATTGTGTTGAGGTAGACAGCTGGTTAACGTCATCTACAACAATTAACTACCACAATGTGTTGCGGTAGACAGCTGGTTAACGTAATCTACAACAATAAACTACCACAATGTGCAGAGGTAGACAGCCAGTTAACGTAATCTACAACAATAAACTACCACAATGTGTAGTGGTAAACAGACGGTTAACGTCATCTACAACATAAACTACCACAACGTGATGAGGTAGGCAGCCGATAAACATCTTCTACAACAATAAACTACCACAATCATTGTGGTAGGCAGCCGGTTCACCTCATCTACAACATAAACTACCACATTGCGTTGAGTTCAAGGCTCCTCCAGGTCCATCATAGTGCCCGACAGATATATTGGTTGCCCGTTATTATTGGCTGATATTGGCCCATCACAGATTAATCAATGTTGCCATGGGCCGAAACATTGCTGGACGGTGAGCAGCAAATCGAAAAGACTGCTCCACCCCAGGATACCACATTATAAATATTCAGGGTTTTATCCAGAATTCTTTAAAGGTGCCATGACATGCTATTTTATGGATGCTTTAATATAGGTATTAGTGGGCCACTAACACAGTATTCAAAGACGTTCCCGAAATTCAGCCGTGGTGCAGAATTACAGCCACTCCCGAGCCAGTCGCACAATGAGCTTCCCCCAAATGCACTGATTTGGTGTCTGTAGCTATAATGCAAATGAGGAGTAGTGAGGCGAGTCAAGGAGGAGGGTGGGGGTGTGGCCCTGAGCAGCTTGCAGCCACGGTACCATGCGCTCTGTTTACAGTGGATGTATCGCAACGGCGAGGCGCACACAGCCTTCCGCCGTGTTCTGTAAATATTCTAGAACACACGGGAGTCCTGGAGCTTTATCTCTAAATAATATCATAAACATAGATATCGAAATCATATAATATATATTATCACGGCCAAAAGCTGTGCGAGTCGATATTATGAATCTCAAATGACCGTGTTGGGTTCTCCGACATTCCTGGTTCTTCCACATCAATCTGAAGTAGACTGAACTGCGACATGGAGGAGAAAGGGATTGTTGCCGGGCAGTGCTTAGGCACCACCGCCTCCTGCAGCGCCGGTCCCTCGGCAGCGGTCCCTCGGCAGCGGGAAGCGGGGCTCAAGCGGGAGACATTCACGGCCAACAATCCCTTTCTCCTCCATGTCGTGGTTCATGTTCTTGAGGGAGTCAAAGCCAAAGTTCCTTCCCCCCAATTCATTCTCAACCATGGCTGAGATAACCCCCATTACGAGTCTCGTTGTAGAAATACCAGAGACGAGAGTCCGACGTGTTACGCGCCATAACACCAAAAGCAACAGTTATCCAAATAACAAGGAAGTGTTAGACTTGCGTTAACAGTCCTGGAGCTCTAAATCGGAATAATATCATATAATACATAGATATCTATATCATATAATACATATCACGGCCAAAAGCTGTGTGCGCCTCCAGACGATATTATGAATCACAAACGACTTCGTCGGGTTCTCCGACGTCTCTGGTTCTTCCACATTCATCTGAAGTAGACTGAACCGCACGCTGCCTGCTGCCCGCTGCCGGGCGGTGGTGTTTTGCGGCGGTGGTGCCTCGCAGCAACCGGCGGCATATCGGAGTCCATGTACTTCAGGGTCAAAGCCAAAGTTACTTTCCTATAACCCCCACTACAGTCTTGTTGTGGAAATACAAGAGACGTCAAAGAACCGACAAGAAACACTTGCGTTACAGTGTGTGTATTCACACACACACACACACACACACACTAGAGCCCGACCGATATAGAATTTTTAAGGCCGATACCGATACGAATATTTTGTGATTTAAAAAACCGATATGCCGATATATCGGCCGATATATATATATTAAAAGAAATTCCAGAAACGCGCAACAAAACAAACACATTTCCCTAACATTGGTTATTTGTAGTTATCCTTTAAATCCTTTTCACTCTCAGCTAACACGTAACAACAACAAAACTGGACATGGTAGTCATGAATTAAGTCATGCTTATCGACTTTAGAAAATTGATGGGGATGTTCTTTTAATTGTTATTCAAGCAATGTATGTCTCGTGACAGTTGCCAACTTACCATGAACACACTTGCACACATGAACAACACCGATGATCTCCGTCATTCACTCTGCCTAACTCTGGCTGTTTCAGCGGGTTTGGGCGTTAGAGCGCCCTCTGGTGGACAAACTTTTTTAAAAAAATAATAATAATATTAATTTATCGGCCGTTATAAATGCCGATACTTAATAGTTTGAAAAATGCCTAATATCGGCCGATAATATCGGCCTGCTGATATATCGGTCGGGCTCTAACACACACACACACACACACACACACGTGTTGCGCTCGCACGGTCGTGTCTCATTGGTGGGCCAAATTCTCTGGGCGGGCCAGGCAGAGTAAGGGGAGGAGCTTAGATGCTATGTGACGACATATGAAACCACATTCCAAATCAGCGCGCTTGAGCCTCCGTTTTTTCAAACGCGAGCACAACACCTAGTGCTCGTTTTACACCGAACGCAAGTTTTAGCCACTGGGGGACCATAGGCAGGCTAGGGGAACTCATATTTATGTTAGAAAACCTCATAAAGTGAGATTTTCATGCCATGGCACCTTTAAGTTGATTTGCTACCTTTTAATACCTTCACAATATTTTTTAATACAAGCACGACTTCAAGCTGCTGATGCAAAAACTGGCCAAGAGCGAGATGTGTCAATATGTCACAGAGTAAAAATTGCATAACAATTAGAAGACAGGCTGGACATTTGAATGAAGAGCTACAAATTCAAATATATATACGGTATATGTTTTTAATGAATTCTTTCAAAATGAATTAAATTAGGGCCTTGAAAAATAAGAAGAGAAGAAACTAAATTACAATAAAGTGCAACTTTACACTGTAAGGACAATATTTAACGAGGTAACGGGACACAAAAACTGGCCAACACAGAGAGAGAGAGAGAGAGCGAGAGCGGGCCTTGGAAAATTAAATATCTACATCACCCTTACCTGTCTTCAAAGTTGAGCTTGTATACAGAAGTGTGTTTGCAGAGATTGGTGTATGGCACATAGTTGACGAGATATTCTGCGGTCTGTTTTGGCCTCTTTGGTAGTGGCTTTCCCACAATATTTACTTTATTAAACCACTTTACTCCACTAAGGGCGATGATGAGCAGAAATGCCATGGTACAAGGTTAGAGGCAGTGAAATCTGACACATACTTAAAGTGTATTGACATTTTTTAATTGAACCCAGGGTCTTTGTTTTGGCATCTATACCAAACCCTTCAGATACTTTTTTTTAAAATTATTACAGTAATTTTCGGACTATAAGCCGCGCCTTTTTCCCCATTTTTCGAGTCTGCGGCGTATATAACGGTGCGGCTAATCTATGGATTTTACAGGTTACAGACGAGTCCACCGACTTTAACTCTATGGGCTCTATGACCGGTCCGCGCCCCGCCACCAATGGCGGGCTCCAGTAGGAAACGCTGGAAGTAGTAGTGGGGACAGAAAATGCAGCTGCAATAGTTTGCTGACCTGCAATAGGTTTCATCTTTTTCTTTGGTGGCATTTTTGCGTTCTCTCTTCTCTGCCTGTTTCTCGAGAAAAACGGGATCACGTTGGAAGCGCGATGCATGCGCAGGCGCCGTTTGGGCATAACAATATGGTGGCTGCCGTTCAATGTAGTTTTCATCACCATCACCGGATTATGTTTCATTTATTTCATTACAGCACGTCCCCTAAACGTTACAACATAATCGACACGAATGAGCACAGCATCGAGCAGTGGAAACGTGCGTTTATTTACTATGAAGTTCGTATTTTTAATTGTTGAAATGAAATCAGCGGTGACGAGCTAGTTGTTTTGGTAGCGGCTAAATTAGCATGTCGCAATACTTTGTACAGGGGATCACGTCTGCGCCGAGTAGATGCGCAGAGGGTTGAAACAGCGCTTGTCCGGTCTGCTCACAATAAGGTTTCTTTGGCCAGTTACTGTGATTAAACACGAGTTGTTTAATGTTCACAATGTATCGTTTTTCATGGGGAAAATGAGATGCGTCCCCGGGACGCATGGATAGTGAGTTTAGTGCGTCCTTTCAGATTTTAATGCGTCAGGGACGCAGGACGCGTACCTAGAAACATCACTGCACCCGCGGCTTATAGTCCAGTGCGGCTTATCTATGTACACATCATTCAATTTAGCTGCTGCGGCTTATACTCAGGTGCGCCTTATAGTGCGGAAAATACGGTATATTGAAAATCGAGTATAGAGGTTGCCCGGCGCAATGTTTAGCTTCTATGGTATTGGTTGGGGGCATCGCAAACGCTTCTAAATCTGCATTTACCACTAATATTGCTCAAAATAGCACTGCAGTGCCCCTAACCAATAACATGGAAGCCAAACATTGCGCCGTGCAAAATCTATTCTCGATTTTCAATGAAAAAAGTATCTGGAATAACACTAAGTATGTGTCAGATTTCAGTGCCTCTTACATTGGGCCACTGGCATGTCTGCTCATTTGGCATTTGACTGAACTAGATCGCCTTTGTGTGTTCTTTAGAAAAAGGTACATCTAAAAAGGAAATCTTGGTATTTTAAGAAAACGTTGAATTCACCACATATTTACAATATCAATCTACACTGGAAAATAGTACACTTCGGATTACTCCATGCAACAACTTTGAAAGACGAGCATTACGTTGTTGCTTAAGGCAGAATCAACTTAAATAAAGAACCACATGTTTAATGGAACAACGATGGATGAGAGCTCTGGTTTTCTTGTGAGTTTGGGACAACCGTCCAGATGGACCCGGCGTTTTCGGTGCCTGCAAAGCCTTTTTTTTTTAAACCAGATCCCAGGGTGAAAAAGAGAAAAACGGCCAACTGTGTTTTTCCGTGTTAGGATTTGTGTGGACGCCAGATACGCAAACGATGACGTCAACCCTCCCCCTACCAGCTGGGCAACGTTAGATTTCTAACGTTTCTAACGACTAATTTGTTTTGTTTAATTTGTATTATTTTTGTAGCTATAAATACAGTCCCTTGGTACATTTGATTACAAACTGTACATTAGTAATTAAAAAAAATACTAAAACAAAAGTATTTTCTGCTCAGCGCACAGGTTTGATGCGCATGCTCCGCCTTTTCTTTTTTTGTTCGGGAACCAGCGCCACATATAGGCCTGAATATGTGCTACAGCGTTTTTCCAGCAGGATGCGTTTTTGCAACGAGTCAATCTTTACAGAGAAATTCCTGAAACGCTGCCAAGGAATACGGAGGGGTAAAGAGTTTTCGCCCGCTTGGACTTGGCCTTAAAAAAGGCTGATAAAACCCATTCCTCACCGTGCGAGGCCGGTTGCAGAGGTGATTGCAGGTGAATGTTTTAGGGTTCTGGGCCGGGGGAAGTGCTGTACCTGTTGGGGCTCCAAGGTATGGTGGGCACCAGGCTGGCGTCGGGGAACAGGATGTTGTTGTCCTTGATGCGGTCCAGAGCGTAGTGCATCTCACACAGAGGCAGCCTGTTCAGCTGGAACTGGAGCTCCACCTGAGAGTCAAACACAACAGCTCATTTTCCCCGTTTCAGTGGACAGCCCTGGATGGTGAACTGTAAACTATAACGAGCCACTCGAATACAGGAATGATAGGAAACCAAACCGTAAAAACACCATGAATAATATTTATGAGGGTTTAATAATGTATTTGTGTCTTCCATTCTGCATGATGAAACATGTATGTAGTCATTAAATTCCAATGGATCCAGCAGTCTGTTTCTATAGACCCATCACCTCATTTATGGCTGTATTTAATTGGCATTTAAGTTACAACAATGGCCAAAAGTTGGAGGGCTTGAATTCAGTTTATTAGGATGTCTTAATTGCTTTTTAAGAACGTTCCTGCTATCAAGGGCAGCTTTCCAAAGCAGAAGGCCTTTTCAGATAATCATGCACACGAGCACACAGCCCCAGGAAAGGCTGTCAGATTACGACCTTCTGGGAAAGGCAAATTCAATAGGTGAACCTTTCAGTGGTACAGTTTAATATGGGACAGATATCAGAGGCCAGACAGGGGAGTAGAAGCTACAGTTTAACATGGGACAGATATCAGATATCAGAGGCCAGACTGGGAAGGAGGAGCTAAAGTTTACCATGGGACAGATATCAGATGTCAGAGGCCAGACTGGGGAGGAGGAGCCACAGTTTATCATGGGACAGATATCAGATATCAAAGTCCTGACTGGGGAGGAGGAGCTACAGTTTAACATGGGACAGATATCAGAGGCCAGACTGGGGAGGGCGAGCTACAGTTTACAATGGGACAGATATCAGATGCCAGACTGGGGAGGAGGAGCTACAGTTTACCATGGGACAGATATCCATGGGACAGATTTCAAATGCGACACTGGGGAGGCGGAGCTACAATTAACCAGGGGATAGATATCAGATATCAGAGGCTAGACTAGAGAGGAGGAAATAAAGTTTACCATGGGACAGATATCAGATATCAGATATCAGAGGCCAGACTGGGGAGGAGGAGCAACAGTTTATCACGGGATAGATATCAGATAACAGATGGCAGACAGAAGAGGGTTGAAAGAAGGAGGGTTCACACGGATAAAGTCTGGAAAGGAACTCGAAGAAGGAGAGAGAGAAATAAGTACAATCAAGAGGAATATGGCTTATACCCCCAAGAGCAGCAGAACAACATTGAGGTTTCCACACTATGCCATTATGAATAAAAAGCGACCTTGACAAGGGAAACAGGCAAACAGGGCCACCTTTTGTAGGTGGGCCTGGAACGCAAGTTGACAACCCAACCAACGGGCTGATAGAATGTATGGTCAAACAGGTGTTTGTTTCTCAGTATAGTTAGTTGGTTGTAGGGCTGGGCGATAAATCAAATTTTGATCGCGATTTCGATTTCAGTGTCAAACTATTAGAAAATTAACATAATCGTTTTTTTTAAATATATATTTTTTTAAATATTTTTTTATGTTTTATAAAAAGGGCAGAACAGCTGGACACATCTGTATATCATTTTAGATTGAAACATTTTCTTTACCATTTTGTGTATTTTTTTAAGGCGAAATTTCAAAGTTCTCAGTCAAGCTTTTTTTGGGAGAGACATGTTGAATAAATTCAACATGTATCCAAACTCAAAAATAATTGTTTGAATAATCGTGAATTCAATATTGACCAAAATAATCCCTAGTTGCCCTAGTTGGTTGTTAACCTGGCTACGGGTTGGTAGGGGGGTACCTGAAGCTCCCGGTCAGGCAGCAGCCCCAGCTCGTCGCAGCACTCCCTGCAGATCCGCAGGAAGATGTAGTCCTTGGTCTTCTCCTCGATGACCGCCTCGTAGACGCGCTCCTTCAGGCCCGGCTGGCCGCCGCACCACTCCCGGCCCACGGGCAGCAGCAGCACCGAGTTCACCTTGGTCATCACCAGGCGGCCCGCCAGTGTGTCCTGGGAGCCCAGGGGAGACAGAGAGTCAGGGGGTTCAGGGGGCAGGGGGCAGTGTGCAGCCTACCTTGCTCATTTCCACTCTCAAACCATACAGTAAACCCACGGACTGGTAATTGTGCAGCGTGACACCCAGCCGACTCAGCCCAGGTAGGGTCATCAGGATGGACCGCCGCGCCTCAACCAAGGGTATTAGGAGCTGAGGTATACTCAGTTACCTCAGACAGCGTCTCCGTGAGCTTGAAGCGGGCGAAGAGCTGGCCGTTCTGTGCGTACTTGGCTCCCCCCGATATGCCAGTCAGCATGAAGCTGGTGACCAGCTGCAGGTTGACCTTGATGTTAAACCTGAAGCAGACAGAAGGTGCAGCTTCAGAATGCATCTTTGACAATGAATTGAAATCAGACTGAAACCTGTCTTTAGGACGACAAGGGATTATTGGTTTGTTTTAAAACACGTTATATAGGGGTGTAACGGTAAACAAAAGTCACGGTTCGGTACGTACCTCGTTTTTTAAGTGACATTACGGTATGGTTAATAGTTAAGGGGAAAATTTGAAAAAATAGCCTGTTTCTCATAGATAATCAGCAATGAAAACACCAATAATCATAATCATAATGGCATTTGCATTACTGAATTCCCAGGGAGGGGTTGTTGAAATAGTGTTGTGAGCTGGGTTTGTACAGCTCGTCATTTT
Organism: Gadus morhua; assembly: GCF_902167405.1. Classification (NCBI taxonomy): domain Eukaryota; kingdom Metazoa; phylum Chordata; class Actinopteri; order Gadiformes; family Gadidae; genus Gadus; species Gadus morhua. The sequence continues at coordinate 660,948 of NC_044050.1, read as the reverse complement.
TTTCACAGGTATAACGATAGTTATACCTGGATGTAGGGCTGGGCGATATAGGAAATATATCGATATTCTTTTCAAACGAGATATGGAACGATACGCTATCGTATAGATAATCAGCAATGAAAACACCAATAATCTTGGTTATGGCATTTGCATTACTGAATTCCCAGAGAGGGGTTGTTGAAATAGTGTTGTGAGCTGGGTTTGTACAGCTCGTCATTTTTTCACAGGTATAACGATAGTTATACCTGGATGTAGGGCTGGGCGATATATCGATATTGGAAATATATCGATATTTTTTTCAAACGAGATATGGAACGAGACGCTATCGTCAACATCGATGTAGTTTAATTTCCATTGAAAGTACAGCATATTTTATCCAAATAACAGCAGTTTTGAACCGCGACTGCCGCCTGCTATTTCGTAATTCTGCTTATCTCTCTCCTGCTCTGCCTACGGCTCACACACACACCCTTCCACTCACGTCACTTTTTTAAATCCCCTACGGCGTGAAACATCGAGTCCGCCGGCAAACGTGGCGCAGAAGACAAATGGCTCCATAGTTTGGAAATGTTTTGGGTAGGCCTACAAGGTGTCTGAGGAATGACAGAATCAGGTTTATTGTAGAGAGTTCTTCAAATCGGTCGCAACTAAAGGTTCGAGCACTACCAACCTCTTCCAAAAATGCGTGCATCGACCCAAAATCTTAAGCTGTCTCGACATTAATTATTTTTTATTCAGATAAAGGCAGTACAGCAATTGGCCCAAAATTATTCTGTACTCCCAGACACCCGCCGGAGTGTAGCGGGTGTCCGCTCCGGCGGGTGTCACTCTATGTCGCGATTCAATTCTGTGCTTCAGATTGATGAGGAAGTGGAAGAACCCGACGGTCGGGAGATATATGAATGCTATAATTATTATTAATATATGATAAGATTCATAATGTTCCGGAGGCGCAGACAGCTTTTGGCCGTGATATTATACATTATATTATAATGTTCGGCAGTGTCTAGTCCACGGTTTATTCACCCATCGAACTGTATTCAATTTCGAACGGTAGGAATAGTAACTGTAGTAAATCCAAACGGTAGGTAGGTAGGCTATAGTAGGCTAATAACGGTAGCTCCTCGTTAACTCCCCCCTCCCCCCCCCCCCATCAGCAAGTCAGGTTAACGAGCACAGCGACACAGGCAGGCTGGAAAATGAGAGCACAGCGACGCCACCGATGTAGAATGACGAGTTGGAGCACGGCAACGGCAACTATGTTATTGCGTCAACAAATATCGATATTCTGCTTGAAGATATCGAGATATGACTTTTGGTCCATATCGCCCAGCCCTACCTGGATGGTGCCTTTTCAAATGCGTGTGCATGTTAAAGTGCTGTACGTAGACACTTTAACATAGGCGGAGAGCCTGTCGGAGACCCTCTCCGTAGCTTACGTGCGCATCCAATATTTTTTAACTATCCGTCGACGCCATGGACCTATTGGTCGACGCAACGTAGACGGCAAGGGCTGTGATTGGTCCTCTAACAAAATCATTACCTGATTCACTTCTCCGATTTGACTTTGCACCTTAATTACTTTGTATATTGTTTACTTTGCACCTTAAGGACCAATAAAACGCCAAATAAGATTTGAAAAGCCTTGGAAGTTTATTTACAGCACTGCTTACATGGTTTGTAGTCAACATATAAGATAGATCGGCGGCGAATTGCATTGCGTATCCGACATCCCGACGGAGAGCTGCTGAGCTGATTACGGAGTCAGAGTAGTATACTTTGGCTAAACGGTCCGGGTGGAACTTTAAGTTTTAAATTCTGCATCGCAAAACAAGCCTTTACATTCGCCATATTAAAGCTATGTACGCCACATTTACGAACCGCGGTACACCTCTGTAACCGCACCAAAGTGCCTGTACCGTGACGGTTTGGTACAAATATGTGTACTAGGGGTGTGAACGGTTACAAAAAATTGTAAACGGTTACACAACCCCTTTTTTTTGTGTACACTGTTAACCGTTTTTTTATTTTTTTTTTTAAGTGGACCGCAGTCCATATGACCAATGGAGGGTAGAGTTTAGATCGGGCCCAGAAAATCAAGCCCGACCCGGCCCGAGCCCGTGCACGTTCTGTCTGAGCCCGGCCCGACACATTAACTGTAATTATGAGCCCGAAACCGGTTTCATACATGTGTAACTTTGTACACATTTGTTACTTAGGCCTACTCTGCTAAATATATATGTAGGCTAAGGGATAATGTATAGAACGCCGGTCCAGTGTTTCCGCTAGAAGAAATTGGTGCCGGTCATGTGACCGGGAAGGTTTCATTTTACCGGTCATATTGGAAAAAAATCGGTCGGATATTGTCCGTGTTTATTGCACTTAAAGAAATTGATAGGCAGGCTATATAAAGAAGAAGAAAAAGAAGTGTGTGATCATATTTTGATTCGCCATGGTTGTTAAAGGTCCCATGACATGAAAATCTCACTCTATGAGGTTTTCTAACATAAATATGAGTTCCCCTAGCCTGCCTATGGTCCCCCAATGGCTAAAACTTGCGTTTGGTGTAAAACGAGCACTAGCTGTTCTGCTCGCCTTTGAAAAAACGGAGGCTCAAGTGCGCTGATTTGGAATGTCTGTATTCATGACGTCATCAGGAATCTAAGCTCCTCCCCTTACTCTGCCTGGCCCGCCCAGAGACGTTGGCCCGCCAATGAGACTCGACCGTGCTAGCGCCACATGTGTGTGTGTGAATACACACACTGTAACGCAAGTGTTTCTTATCGGTTCTTTGACGTGTCTTGTATTTCCACAACGAGACTGTTGTGGGGGTTATCTCAGCCATGGTTGAGAAGGAATTGGGGGAAAGGAACTTTGGCTTTGACTGGCTGAAGTACATGAACTGCGTCATGCCGCCGGTTGCCGCGAGGCACCATCGCCCGGCAGCGGGCAGCCGGCAGCAGGCAGCGCGCGGTTCAGTCGACTTCAGGTTGATGTGAAAGTGGAAGAACCAGAGACGTCGCAGAACCCGACAAAGTCGTTTGTGATTCATTATATCGTCTGGAGGCGCACACAGCTTTTGGCCGTGATAATATGTATTATATGATATTATTTAGATATAGAGCTCCAGGACTGTAACGCAAGTGTTGTACACTTCCTTGTTATTTGGATAACCGTTCTGTCGGACTCTCGTCTCTGGTATTTCTACAACGAGACTCGTATTGGGGGTTATCTCAGCCAAGGTTGAGAACGGAGGCGGAGGTGCCTAAGCGCTGCCCGGCAACGATCCCTTTCTCCTCCTCCTCAGTCTACTTCACATTGACGAGGACGTTGAAGAACCAGGAACGTCGGAGAACCCAACGCGGTCGTTTGAGATTCATAATATCGGCTCACACAGCTTTTGGCCGTTATAATATATATTATATGATATAGATATATATGTAGGCTATATGATAATATTTAGATGTAGAGCTCCAGGACTGTGTGTTCTAGAATATTTACAGAACACGGCTAAAGGCTGTGTGCGCCTCGCCATTGCGATACATCCACTGTAAACAGAGCGCATGGTACCGTGGCTGTAAGCTGCTCAGGGCCACACCCCCACCCTCCTCCTTGACCCGCCTCGCTCCTCCTCATTTGCATTATAGCTACAGACACCAAAACAGCGCATTTGGGGGAAGCTCAATGTGCGACTGGCTCGGAGTGGCTGTAACTCTGCACCATGGCTGAATTTCGGGAACGTCTTTGAATACTGTGTTAGTTGCCCACTAATACCTATATTAAAGAATACATAAAATAGCATGTCATGGGACCTTTAAATACCGGTACTCCGCAAAGCTTGCCGCCGGCTTTCGCTAGCTTGCCGCCGTTTAGTTCATAAACCTACGGTAGTCTATAGCGATCAATTTGAGTGAGTGCACGAAATGTAACAACTTATTTATTTTATCACACAGGCTACGCTACAATCAAAACCCTCATTGTTTTACATGGATTGGCTCAAATGAACACATTCAAGAGTATTTCTGCTCAATTTAAAAGGTTGAATCTCCTCGTGACTGAATGTTTGCATACAGCGCGCATGCTGTATGCGCGCAGGGTTGATGCGCTCCACTTTTTTCTGTGGCGAACCAGCGCCTTGAATATTCTGCATAAAACGAAACCGGATTTTCGCCCGTTTCGGCTCCGTGTGGACGGGGCCATATTTCAAATCGGTCATTCTGACCGGAGACATTTAGAATTTTCGGTCCTCCTCATTTTTTTACGGTCAAAGACCGGTAATTACCGGACAACGGGAACTCTGCGCCGGTCATTATCGGGAAAATAAGCACCGACAGGGCGAACAGGACACCAACGCGCAGCGGAGGTGTCTTGCTTCGCCCTGAAGGGGCTTATTTTCGATAATGACCGGTGACGTTCTATAGGCTACATTATCCCGCTTATTACACGGCTACTTGCCAAAAACGAAAAAATAACTTCACATGGTGTGTCTTTTTACAATTTATAATTCGTTACCAGCATTCGTAGTGTTTATCAGCAGAGAAATAGTCAGCCGAACGTCTTTGGTTGCTTACCAACCAAAGACGCTGGGGTTGACAAGTTACCGGACTACTACCCTACCCATGCAAGTGAACGGAGCCTTCCACACCATTGAGAAGACCCGTGTAATAAAGGCCTATAATATTTCTTTTTATGGCATAGATTTCTCCTCAGATTAGGCCAATAAAGCAATGATTAAAAAAACTGTTTATTAGGTAGGCCTAATTTCGAATTTCTCGTGCCACAACAAGATAACCACCATTGCATGTCTTTACCTTTTGTGGAAGAGGGAGAGACGTCGGAGGACCCGACGCAGTATATTCATAATATTGTAATGACCACGGAAGAGGCAGTGAATGAAGTATTGAATAGACAGAGATTTATTAGATAGGCCTACCTAATAAACCGTTGGAACACACAAGACCGGAAACATAGCAACGCCGGTTAACAAACCCCGAGAAGCCCAATACCTATGAGAGCTCCCCGCGCTACGGCCATCCGGAGGCGCACAGAGCTTTTGGCCGTGATATTATATATACAAATATTATATTATATACTATTATATTATATATAGAGCTCCGGGAGTCGCAAACAGCAACATTCACTTTCTCCTCCAAGCTGCAGTTCACCCTGGGACTGCACTGCACTGAGGTTGACGGTTAAACGCTGATTGGCTGTTACGTTACACATGTGACTCAGTGGCCACGTTACATGACGTAGCCTATGCCCGGTGTTCAGTTACCCAACATTTATCGCGTGCATTTATTAGCTCCTTAATGTTGTCCAAGTGGAACATTTGTAGCTTTATTAATCGCTAAATAAATAGTAGCCTATGTGATATTTTTTATTCATTATTTATTTTTTTCCTCGGTTTTCGTTTACTGATTTTTCCTAAACGGTTATGATTTACTAACCGGTTACACGTGTACCCGGTCACACCCCTAATGTGTACCGTTACACCCCTAACGTTATACTATTCAAAGTGCCACCGAGTGCAACTGAGTGTAGCAACGGTGTATCTAATAAAACAGCGACTTTAAAGTCTAAGACATGGGCAGGAAAAGGTGCTAAAACAAGCAGAGAATGAGCACAAACATTCATACTACCACAGTGAAGTGGTGAATGAAACAAGCAGAGAATAAGCACTAACATTCAGACGACCACAGTGAAATGGTGAATGAAACAAGCAAAGAATGAGCACTAAAATTCACACCACCATAGTGAACATTGCAGAACGAATTATGTGTAGGGGAATGATTGTTGACCCCATACATGGTCCGCGATACCGATAATATCGCCATACAGCGATTCTACAATAATAAATATATTAGTAGACAATCCTATTGCTTTTAGAAATCTCTTAAAGGGATATTTCTGCCATTTAGAACCGGCGTTCTCTCATTATAAAATTGCTATTGTAATATAAAAAACACTTATTTTTCCCTCAGTCTAACCATGTCTTCCCTTGGCCCAGCTTTCTTGATCTAATTTTATTTTTACTTTGCTTGCCTGCTAGAAGGGACGAGGACTACAAACCACTGGTTCCGCAAATTTGTGAGCCCACCAATAAGGAATGAGGGGGGGCGGGAGCTCGCGTACGAGATGTAAACACAATTTCCGCCATGTTTCTTCACCGCTTAGCTAGAGAACAAATTTGCAATGTGAAACAGCCAAAGTGGATTTTGAAAATCTATTGTTGGATTTGGACATTCAGGGCTATTAGTACGAGCCAGGGTACAGCCACAGGGCTCCAGACTAACTTTTTCCTTGGGTGCACTGGTGCGCCTAAATTTTTAATTTGGGTGCACCAGCACGTATTTATGGTGCACCCAAGTTTTGAGTTGTTGAGGGGGAGGGGGGGGGCAACCCGGGCAGCTGCAACGGTTGCACCGTCGATATTTACGCCATTGATTAATAATATCTTGACCATTAAATAAATGCCTTAAATAAATGCCGAATCTGTATCTCTCATAAAGAATATCGTCAGACAATGCCAAGGGATCGGTTCTGTCCCGAAAAACCCTCTGTCTCCGGAGAGACGCATGTACGATAAGTGCGCCGAGGTCCATGGGAACACCCACAAATGGTGACGCCATTATCGGAGGAGGGGCTAGGAAGCTGCGCACGCCGATATAAGTAGCCGATCTCCGGGTAGACTCGCTGAAAAGCTGCTCCCGACCAGGTTTGGTTGCGAGCGTAAGTCACCATGGTGATACAGCCAAGCTTAAAGAGAACGACTTTCATGGTACAGCTAACCCAGGCTTTCAGCTCAACATACCTCGCTAACCCTCTAATCGAGCTTCGTAGTACAGGCCCCTGGATTGGGCTTCGCAGGTTTGTTTACCGGCGTTTCTATTGTTACCGGTCTTGCGTGTTCCAACGGTTTATTAGGTGTATAATAAATCGCTGTCTAATCAATACTTCATTCACTGCCTCTTCCGTGGTTATTACAATATTATGAATAGACTGCTCTGTAAAAAAATTAATAATAATAATTATACCAGATACATTTTCAGTTGCACCGGTGCGCCCAAATAAAATATTTGGTCGCACTACCCCGAATTCTAGGCGCATGTGTGCCCAAATTAGGCGCACTCTGGAGCCCTGAGACAGGAAGAATTTAGACAAATAGAGGAGGAGGCTGCTGCGGCTGCAGCTGAACAAGCCTTGCCTGTTGCCGAGGACGAGGAGCGCGCCGGTTTGCTCTGTTTGCCTATAGACACTAACACGAAGTCCATTTGCCGCAGTGAATTTCAGCGATGCCAGTTTCTTCAAGAATAAATGACTATCTGGCGAGGACGGGGCCATGTGTGTAACCTCTCACCCAGGCTTTACGCCTCATCTGAACAGTTGGGTATTGGATACATGTCTCCGGACCCAGAAAGTGAACTGGAAACGCCAGCCAAAGCCCGCCGGGAGAAGCAGACGTCTGAGCATAGAGTAAGTGTTTGTTTTTTTACTAACACATTGGCTACAATAGTTTTGGGTCCCGGGGAACGTGACAATGTAGTTCCCCGGGACTCAAAACCACACGCCCGATCTCATCTGATCTCAGAAGCTAAGCATGGTCGGGCTTGGTTAGTACTTGGATGGGAGACCGCCTGGGAATACCAGGTACTGCAAGTGGTGTCGGGTGTTGGCCAATAGGTGGCACTCTTCCCTCTGGCCTTAACATCAATCCCGATGCCCCAGTGCAGTGACGGTGACACTGTGCTGTGGAAGGCGCCGTCCTACAGAGGAGACGTAAAACCAAGGTCCTGACTCACTGAGGTCATAAAAGATCCCAGGGCACTTATCGCAAAGAGTAGGGGTTTCCCCGGTGTCCCGGCCCAACCAGGCTCATTCAATCTGGCCCCCTAATCATCCCTCTGTATAATTGGCTGACTCATTAATTCCCTCACTCTCCACCTCAAGCTGCTGTGTGGTGAGCGTTCTGGCGCAGATTGGCTGCCGTGCATCACCCAAGTGGGTGCTACCCACTGGTGATGGTAAGTGAGGTCCCCCCTTCCCTGTAAAGTGTCTTTGAGTGGCTAGAAAAGCGCTATATAAATTCAATCCATTATTATTATTATCCGAAAGTTGCCGATCTTATCGGCAGAGCATAGGCTAATTTACGTTAGCTTGAAGTCTGTGTAATGCTGTATAGGCTACTCGAGGCATAATTTTTATTTTGCTTTGCTAATGTTGTTCTCTTTCTTTCTTAGACAGTATTGGCTCCCTTTTGTTGTCCAGGGCATCAGAGCTAGTTAACCCAGCTCAAGATGGGCAATACCGTTGCTACCAGGTGACAGTAGATGCTCAAGATGAGCTGTGACTATTTTGACTCTAGCAAACGCAGCCTACACGTCAAATTTTTGTAAATAGTTTAAAAAAAAATTCAAATTCATATTGGTTGTTGTGATTTGTTTACTAACCCAAGTGCTGTTAAACTAAAGTAGGCCTACTGTATAAGATAAACACTTATTTCAACTGGGGAGAAAAGTTTGAGTACAAATACTTGATATGCTGAGCTACTGTAATTAGCAAATATTTTTATGCTGTACAATTATATACAAATGATGCGTTTGAAAAAACAAGGGCCGAAGTCTAAACTAGTCACGCATCACTGGGATATGTTTACACAAAGTTTGCTTGCTCTACTATTTATTTAAAATTTATTATTTTATTTTATTTTTTGTTATGTAACCATGGCGCCACGGACGGCAGCCTCGGTGTTTCGGTGCGCATTGTTTTGTATTGTTTTGTTTGTTAATTCAGTTCATTGACTGCTCTTACACCAGTCAATGAACTTTGGACATTTGAGGAACAACTCCAGAGGATTTATTTCCAACTTTTCTGCTCCCTTAATTGGATTATTGGTTATTCTTTTCCGCAGCGCTTGATTAACGGTTAACGGTTACGGTAACCATGGCGCCTTGGACGGCTCTTAACACCCGGTGCTCTTACACTAGTCAAGAGCTTTTGACTATTAGAGGAACAACTCCAGAGGATTTATTCCCAACTTTTCTGCTCCCTTACGTTGGAATATTGGACATTCTTGTCCACGCAGTGAAGCGCAGGAGGAGAGGGAAACGAGCTGGAGCGCTGGCGCGTCTCCGTCAGCGCGGACATCGTACGCCGTTACCTGGATTATTTCTTTCTAACGTGCGCTCACTGTGTAATAAAATGGATGAACTGCAGCTACTGATGGGGAAAAACAGAGACTTTTCTTCATCTTCTGTTTTGTGTTTCACGGAGACGTGGCTGTGTGGATCGATACCAGACTCTGCGCTCCAGCTGGCAGGCTTCCATCTGCTGAGAGCGGACCGAGACGCACAACTTTCCGGAAAATCAAAGGGTGGAGGTATCTGTTTCTTCACTAACAGTGGCTGGTGCAATGACGTGACAGTGATTCTGCAGCACTGTTCTCCTCATCTGGAAACTTTTATCATAAACTGCAAACCCTTCTACTCCCCCCGTGAGTTTGCTTCATTCATTCTGGTCGGTGTTTACATCCCACCGCAGGTAAACGTGCAGGAAGCACAGTGCCTGTTAGCCGACCAGATCCTGAGTGTGGAACAGACAAACCCGGACTCCTTAGTTATTGTTCTTGGGGACTTTAACAAAGGCAACCTCAGCCACGAACTCCCCAAATATAAACAGTTTATTAAATGCCCGACCAGAGAGGAGAATATTCTGGATCACTGCTACACCACAATAAGCAGTGCATATCACGCCGTCCCACGCGCTGCACTGGGCCTCTCTGACCACGTCATGGTCCACCTGATCCCCACATACAGGCAGAAACTCAAGCTCTGTAAACCTGTTGTGAGGATATCCAAGCAGTGGTCCAGTGAAGCAGTGGTCCAGCGAAGCGGTGGAGAACCTTCAGGCGTGTTTTGACTGCACCGACTGGGATGTGTTCAGGTCTGCCACCAACTGTATGACTACACAGAGGCTGTGACGTCATACATCAGCTTCTGTGAAGACTGTTGTATTCCATCACGCACCAGGGTGAGTTATAATAACGACAAACCCTGGTTCACAGCCAAACTCAAGAACCTACGGCTGCAGAAGGAGGAGGCGTTTAGGAGTGGGGACAGAGAAAGGTTTATAGAGTTAAAGTATGCGTTTAGCAAGGCGTTGCGTGTAGCTAAACGTCAGTACTCTGAGAAGCTCCAACATCAGTTCTCAGCCAAAGACTCTAGATCTGTTTGGAAGGGGCTCAAGCAGATCACCAACTACAAACCAACCCCCCCTCGCTACATCAACAACATGCGCCTTGCAAATGAGCTAAATGTGTTCTACTGTCGCTTTGATAGGCAAAGGAACAGGCCTGACACCATCCCCCACGACACCTTCTCCCAGCCTCATCCCACTGACTCCCCCACCACCAGCTCTACAGAACCTCCACACCTTCAATCCTCTGTGTCCCCCACCTCCCCCACCACAGTGACGTCTCTCTGCCTGCAGGAGTGGGACGTCCACAGGCTCTTTAAGAGTCAGAACCCCCGCAAAGCAGTCGGCCCAGACTCTGTCTCTCCATCCACCCTGAAACACTGTGCCGACCAGCTGTCTCCAGTGTTCACGGACATCTTCAACTCCTCGCTGGAGACCTGTCACGTGCCTGCTTCAAAGCCTCCACCATCATCCCCGTCCCCAAAAAACCAAGGACCACAGGACTCAATGACTACAGACCCGTCGCCCTGACCTCTGTGGTCATGAAGTCATTTGAGCGCCTTGTGCTGCCCCACCTGAAAGCCATAACCGTCCCACTCCTGGACCCCCTGCAGTTCGCCTACAGAGCCAACAGGTCTGTAGACGATGCAGTAAACATGGCTCTGCACTACACCCTCCAGCATCTGGACTCCCCAGGAACATATGCCAGAATCCTGTTTGTGGACTTCAGCTCTGCCTTTAATACGATCCTCCCAGCTCTGCTTCAGGTCAGGCTCTCCCAGCTCCACGTGCCCGATTCCACCTGCAGGTGGATCACAGACTTCCTGTCTGACAGGAAGCAGCGTGTGAAGCTGGGGAAACATTTATCGGAACCCCAGACCATCAGCACCGGATCCCCCCAAGGCTGTGTTCTTTCCCCTCTGCTCTTCTCCCTGTACACAAACAGTTGCACCTCCAGTCACCAGTCTGTCAAGCTCCTGAAGTTCGCGGACGACACCACGCTCATTGGGCACATCTCTGGCGGGGATGAGTCCGCCTACAGGTGGGAGATTGACCATCTGGTGACCTGGTGCAGCCAGTACAACCTGGAGCTTAACCCTTTAATAACAGTGGAGATTATTGTGGATTACAGGAAGAACCCAGCCCCATCCACCCCCATCCACCCCCATCATCCTGTGTGGCTCCCCAGTCGACTCTGTGGAGTCCTGCCGCTTCCTGGGCACCATCATCACCCAGGACCTTAAATGGGAGCTCAACATCAGGTCCCTCATCAAAAAAGGCCAGCAGAGGATGTTCTTCCTGCGCCAGCTGAAGAAATTCAACCTGCCAAAGACTATGATGGTGCACTTCTACACTGCAATCATTGAGTCCATCCTCACCTCATCCATCACTGTCTGGTACACTGCTGCTACGGCTAAGGACAAGAGCAGACTGCAGCGTATCATACGCTCTGCGGAGAAGGTGATTGGCTGCAACCTTCCAACCCTCCAGGACCTGCACAGCTCCAGGACTCTGAGGCGGGCATGCAAGATTATGGCCGACCCCTCCCATCCTGGTCACAGTTTATTTGGAACTCTCCCCTCTGGCTGGAGGCTGCGGTCCATCAGGACCAAAACCTCCCGCCACTTGAACAGTTTCTTCCCCTCTTCAGTTGGGTTCCTTAACAAGTCCCAGGATCACCACCCCCACTGACTGACACTGACTCTGGCACTCATACCCATCACCAATTTGTAAATTCTTATATTATTGTATCTTAAATTCTTGTATCTTTTACTTTGATTGAATTGATTGCTTATGTTCCTACCCTAACCCTATATATATATCATATTTCTTCATTGTTATTGTCTTAATGTATGCACCTTGATCACCAAGCCAAATTCCTGGTTGGTGTAAAACCCTTCTTGGCAATTAAATCCTTTCTGATTCTGATTCTGATTCACGCTAGGACCATGGGTCCTTCCCCCTCCAAACGGAAACAGGCGGGCGGTGCAGCGGGCGCAATGCACTGTGGTAGTTTGAGGATTTCTTACTTTTGAGAGACACTTTCTGCCTTTTCTCAGACATTGATGAACCGATTTCAATTTTTTTTGCACATTTAAAATACCGGTACATTGAATTATTTACTTCATATAACCTTCATATCTCCACCGGTGATGAATCCCTTTATGAGCGCCTTATTTGAATCATTAAAACATTGATATTTGGGGCAATATTTCCTGTCTAGAGGCCTGATTATGGTTCCACGTTGACTCAAAGCTACAGAGCCATTACGTCCTTGTGGACCTTCCTTGCGTCCATCGCAGGGGCCTGGCATGCACCTCCTAAAATGTTTACCGTGCGACGCAGCAGCAAGGGGCTGTGATTGGTCTGCTCACTAAAACCCAAGATAGTACCAAAAGAGGTTCACAACTGCATCAAAGCGTCTGCATGGTCACTGCGTCAAAGTGTCTGCGTGGTCATTGCGTTGTGTCGACGTGGAAAGACAACTGAGCTTTAATTCTTCATGAATAGTGTATAAAAATGTCCCACCCCTATATCCAATAGTGGAGAGGAAGAGAGTGTATGTGTGTAAATGCCAATTTACGCCCTCAAACAATGTAGGCACACACGGAGTGGCAGCTCGTGTGCGAAACCTAGTGACCAAAGCCTGCCACCCCCTTAACCTCAATACACAAAAGATAAGAAAAACTGATGTGGGTGTTATTGAGGCAGGGTCCAGGACTCACTTGCTGACTTCCTTATACTGGGCGATCTCCTCGATGTAGAGCAGGTCGTGAAGCCGGGCCTGATAGTTTTCTTTGGTCAGGGTCTTGTCCAGCACTGACTGGGTGAAGAGCTGGTCGGCCGACAGCGGGATCTGGTAGCGGGACAGCAGGCTGCGCTCCAGCTCGCCCGTGGTCTCGTTGGGGACGAACTCCACGATGGTCTTGCAGGATGAGTCCCAGCGCTTGGCCGTGATCAGGAGCTGCTGCCTGGCCACCATGAGATGCTCCAGGTCTGGAGGGACAGAGGGCGGGACGTTAGGGATCCACACAACGTGAGGCCTACATACCTTCTATGGTGTACGTACCTTCTATGGATGCGGCGTCCACCATGACACGCTGCATCAGCACGGGCTCTGAGCCGAAGTCGAATACGATGGTCTGCCTAAAGGTGCCGAAGATCTCTGTGCTGAAGCCCACGCCCACCTGGTACACGCAGTGGTCCAACCCATTGTCCGCTGAAACAGTTGTTTAAATATTTGAGTTGAATTGAATTTTGATAATTGAAAATTATGAAACATCTGTTCAAGTTCATGAGGGCTTTATAACATCGTCATATAAACAACAAACATAACGATGTGCATGTCTACGGTAGTAATGTGAGCAGGCAGGCATCAGTGTGAGCAGCCTATGAGGCTACCTGCAGGCTCCTCCCCCGCCATCCACTCCTGGCACTCGCCCGGGACGCTGTGGCAGCGCTCTCCTGCTGACACGCCCGAGATGGAGAAGTGAGGTCTGTGAGCGTCGTACAGCAGAGCGATGCGGAACAGCTTCCTGGCCGGCTAGACACGCAGAGAGGGGACAAGATACAGGGACAATCTGGATGCTCCTCTGCTTTAGACCTAGAATATAACTCTAAATCTGCTGCTATGGACCTAGAATATAACTAACTCTCTACTGCTATAGACCTAGAATAGTACTCGAACTCTCTGCTGTTAGACCTAGAATATAACTCTAACCATCTGCTGCTATAGACCTAGAATATAACTAACTCTCTACTGCTATAGACCTAGAATCAAACTCTACTGCTATAGACATAGAATAGAATTCTACTGATCTCTACTGATATAGACCTAGAATCAGTGGCGCCAGCTCTCGGGGGGCACAAGGTTTCGTGCACCCCCAAAGATGAGGTTGGGGATGCAAAAAAAAACTCAATATTGAAACGAAGTAAACCGGCGAGTTTTCAGTGTCGGTCCCTTTGAATAAAGTCTAAACTCTGCTCTGAGTGATAGAGCACTGCGCTGTGTAATAGAATGCTGAGCTGAGCGATAGAACACTGTGCTGAGCTGCGCTGCGATGGCACCCCGCAACGTCCCTCCCCCCCTTATTGACAGAAATGTAATTAAGCAAGGCCTACTCCCATTTATTTCTTGCATGTTTATGGAAAATAAGTGCATGCCCCGCCACTCGGAATGCACTTGTAAAACGCATTCGACAATGGATGGAACGGTTACAACCAAACTTTGAAAAAAATCTAATAAATGACATAGGGGATAAGGTATAGAACGCCGGTCATTATCTGGAAAATAAGCCCCGACAGGGCGAACAGGACACCAACGCGGAGGTGTCTTGCTTCGCCCTGAAGGGGCTTATTTTTGATTATGCCAATGTTCTATACATTATCCCGCTTATTAAACGGCTACTTGCCAAAACGAAAAAATAAGTCACCAGACTACTTGCGGAGTGATACCTAAGACGTGAATCAGAGACAAAAAATCCACTTTCCTTGACAGCGGTCATTATTTGCTTAGCAACGGTCAATTATTGAAAATTAATTCACCGCCGGAAGTCGGGAAGGCCCATGCAAGTGAACGGAGCATTCCACAGCATTGAGAAGAGCCGTGTAATAAACAGACCTGCAAACTCCTCAGAGGAAAAATGGTGACAGTGTCACGGGGGGGGGGGGGGGGGTTTATTGTAATTATATACAAATGACACTAGTCTGAGCGTGACTTAACAACACTCAGCATACTTTATCAAAAATCAATGTCAAAACATCCTTGAGGCTTATAAAAAATATTTTATTTACAACTGTCACAATTATTTTTTTTGTCTCTTAGCCTGGACGAGTGTTTCGCAAGCTCTCTTGCGTTGTTTGGCCGCATGCGCGGTAGCCAGGCGACCATCTCATCCAATGGCGAGCTCAGTTGGCGCTGTGTGTTTCAAGATTCCGATTGGCTCAGAGAAATGTCAATTATAAAATATTTTTTCGCAATCCAATAATTTTTCGCAATCCTGGACCCCCCACCCCCAAAACAAAACTCTCCGGTTCTACAAGATTCACGTGAATGACCAAATAGACCAAGAAAACTGAAAAAGTGACAAGTTTACAGCTTTGAATAAAGATAAATAATTCAGGAACTACTGTTCTGAATCTCAAATTCTGAAAGCATATATCACTTTTGAGAAGTGATAGACTACTTTTTGGTGGAAAACATTTCAACAAAATATTTATGACGCCCCCCAATGTTGACCTGAGGTTGGCGCCACTGCCTAGAATAGAACTCTACTGTTATCTACTGACATAGACCTAGAATATAACTTTACTGTTCTCTACTGCTGTAAACCTAGAATATAAATATACAGCTCTCTACTGCTATAGACATAGAAAATAACTCTACTGTTCTCTACTGATATAGACCTAGAATATAACTTTAGTGTTCTCTACCGATATAGACCTAAAATAGAACTCACTGTTCTCTACTGATAGACCTAGAATTTAACTCTAATGTTCTCCAGCTCACTACTTCAGCCGACAGATCCTGTCTGCTCCTGGTTCCTCCTCAGCCCTACAGATCCAGTCTGCTCCTGGTTCCAGCTCAGCCCTACAGATCCAGTCTGCTCCTGGTTTAATGCCATAATAATCAATGGAAGTCGCTCCTCAGTGAGCAGACACACTATTACTGATCACTCCGCACAAACCAAAACATGGTGGGCCACTCCCTGGAGCAAATGTGGCGAGTTACCATCTGGTTGTGGCCCGAGAGGAGGGGTGCTGTGGGAGGCTCTTACCCTGCAGTACAGGGAGAAGGTCCAGGAGTGTGCAGACTTCTTGGTGGTGACCGTCACAGACAGGCTGGAGTTGGTGTCTACATTCACGCCGTCCAGATAATCACTCAACTACAGAAAGACAACAAGAGCAGTGGGTGACAGGAGGTAAAAACATTCCAGATAATCACTCTACTACAGAAAAACAACAAGAGCAGTTGGTGAGAGGAGGGAGGTTCAGACATATCCAGATAATCACTCAAGTACAGAAAGACATCAAGAGCAGTGGGTGAGAGGAGGTTCAGACTAAGGATGGGCATGATTAATCGACGATCGACTAATTGATCATTAAGAATTTCGTATATGTCGTAAATTTTTCATTGATAAAACTAATGCTAAAAAAGAACTTCACACGGTGTCTTTTTACAATTACCATTCGTAGTGTTGTTCAGCAGATAAACAGTCCGCCAAAGACATTGATGTTGCTTAGCAACCGGACACACTGGGGTTGATAAGTTACCAGACTAGTCTAAGGAAGACGTGAATCAGGCAAAAAATTCACTTTCCTTTACAGCGGTTGGTTGGTATGCATAAAAGTACAGACGGACCAATTCCGAACTACTGCAACTACTGATGCCATCTCTCCAAGATAAAAAGTAGCCGCACCCAACCCAATCTGAATAAGTGTATACATGTCGATTATAGTGGACTACACCACCTCTTTATACCTCTATTCCGCATGGAATTCTATTCCGATCAGAGAATTGTTTTCCGATTGAGGCGTATATATGATCATTTTCTATTCCAATTGAGCTGTTCTTCCACTTCCAATCAGATCAGAAGTGTCCATGTAAACTCGGCTAGTGCGAGTCTGGCATCAAAGCAGAACTTCAGAACTTTCTGAGGGAGGCCCCCCCCCACCCCTGGATTCCACCCCTACACAGGCTGGTGGAAATTGAATGGAACACGGTTCCCCCGGCTTGCCAAGTTAGCACAGAGGTACCCGTGCATCGCGGCAACTTCGGTCCCCTTAGAGCAGTTGTTTTTCGGCGGCTGGACTGACGGTCACCAGGCTGCGTTCGCGTCTAACCCCAGAGCATGTTAACATGCTCATCTTTCTCAACAAAAGTCTGTAGACTGGTACTTGTATGAGAGTCACTGTTTTTTTTTTCTGAAGCTTTGTTAATAAGCCTAATTCATTGTTAGGTAGGCTAACAATCACCCTTTTTCTCTGCCTTTTTTGATAGTTTTGAGTTACATCTGGCAAAACTTGTCCTAAGTATGACATATTTTTGGTTAAGTTATAACATGATTGGTTTTTTTTTATTATTATTATTATTTTGGGAAAAAACGAGGGTCAGTTGTGTTTATGAGCACCGGCTTTTAGCTGCAGGCTCTGTTGCTTTAGAGCACAGTAGTCCATATCAAGTGTAACCATTGAACTGATCCGGTTAAACTGCCGCAAGAGTTGTTCATCGAATAATAAATATCTCAATGAGGAAAACACGCCGTGTATTTTGTATTTTCATTGCAATTTGATTATAGCATTTAAATAGTTAATTTGAATAAAAAAATCGTAATGATTAATCGAAAATGTACCGTTAATTCTCCCGACGATCGACTAAGACAATTTAATCGAATGCCCATCCCTAGTTTAGACATGTCCAGATAATCACTCAAACACTCGTCACTGGAAGTCATCCGGGAAACTTTTAAAAACATACAGGTGCATAAATTAGTGGTTAATTAGTTAATTAGTGGTATATGAGTTAATATTGTGGAAAAGATAATTAATTTCAATAATTAATTTTAAAAAGTGAAACCCATATTATATCGATTTGTTACACCCAAAGTGAAATATATCAAGCCTTTATTTATTTTAATCTTGACTAGTTTCCGTTGCTCAACGTCTAGTTGTAACTAGAAATTGCATTTCCTGAAGAAACGAGTGGGAATGCTGACGGCTGAATGGAAAGCACAAAGCGTTGCTGAAAATGAAGAAATGTTAAATGAATAGAACTGAAGAATCTGAAAGTAGAAGCTGAAGAAGTAGTATTAGTAGCTGAAGTAGTAGTAGCTGGAGTATAAGTAGTAGTAGCTGAAGTAGTAGTAGTAGCTGAAGTAGTAGTAGAATATGAAGTAGTAGTAGTATCTGAAGTAGTAGAAGCTGGAGTAGTAGTAGTAGCTGAATTAGTAGTAGCTGAAGTATAAGTAGTAGTAGCTGAAATAGTAGTAGAATATGAAGTAGTAGTAGTATCTGAAGTAGTAGAAGCTGGAGTAGTAGTAGTATCTGAAATAGTAGAAGCTGGAGTAGTAGTAGTAGTAGTAGCTGAACTAGTAGTGGTAGTAGCTGAAGTAGTAGTAGTAGCTGAAGTAGTAGTAGTAGCTGAAGTAGTAGATAATAGCTGAAGTAGTAAGTAGTAGCTGAACTAGTAGGTGGTAGCTGAAGTAGTAGGTAGTAGCTGAAGTAGTAGTAGCTGAAGTAGTAGTAGCTGAAGTAATAGGTAGTTGCTGAAGTAGTTGTAATAGCTAAAGTAGTAGTAATAGCTAAAGTAGTAGGTAGTAGCTGAAGTAGTTTAAGTAGTTGCTGTAGTAGTAGTAGTAGCTGTAGTAGTATTAGAAGCTGGAGTAGTAGTAGAAGAAGCTGAAGTAGTAGGTAGTAGCTTAGGTAGTAGTAGTAGCTGCTGAAGTAATATGTAGTATCTGAAGTAGTAGTAGTAGTAATAATAGTAGTTCCATTGGTAGGATTAGTAGTAATGGTAGTATTAGTAGGAGTAGTAATGATAGTCGTAGTATTGGTAAGAGTAGTAGTAGTAGTAGTAGGCAGTAGAAATGTGGAATAGCTTTAATCAAGTGTTCAAAATGTTAAAATCGAATTGGAATAAAGCTGTGTGTGTGTGTGTGTGTGTGTGTGTGTGTGTGTGTGTGTGTGTGTGTGTGTCTCTCTCTCTCTTTAAGAGAATGGCGGATCTATTGCATGCGTGTGCCTGAAAGTCCTCACGTTCTGACGTCAACGGAAACATATGAGAGCAACTTGGAAACTATGCCGGTTTGAAACTAAAACATTGATTCTGAAGAAAATGTAAATTATATCAAAGTTGAAGTTCATGTTTAGATATTATTGAAGATACAAGTGTGTAGATTTGTTAAATGGTTGAACGAAGATAAACGGTTAAAAATCGATTGAGTTACATCTTAAACAGTTCAGGACGGCCTCCCCTGCTTGGGAGGACGGCTCATTGACTCCCATGTTAAAAAAATGTGGAAAAAGCTGAATAGTTTAAAAAGTTGAAAGAGTTGAAAGACACTGAATAATAGCCATCATGTCGTTAAAGAGCTGAATTTTTTAAAGGGGACTTATTATACCACCAGGTGTGAGTGTGATTAGCCTTACAAGCCGTTTCGAAAATCGGCCTAATATGACATCACTAGTGGGTGTGTCCACCTAGATCTGTGCTGGATAGATGAGCAATGTTTACTTCAGTCCACTGGGTAGGCTGGGAGACTGATTTATCCAGCACAGATCTAGGTGGACACGCCCACTAGTGATGTCATATTAGGCCGATTTTCGAAACGGCTTGTAAGGCTAATCACACTCACACCTGGTGGTATAATAAGTCCCCTTTAATAGTTGAATGGCTTCTGTAGCTGTAAGTATGGCGGAGGAGTTGAAGACCAAAAAAACGGGAGGAAGAAGAATAAAAATAAGAATAATAAAGATTTCAAACTAATTAAACCCATAGTAATAATGTGGAAATCCCAGTCGATAATGCAACTAATTTCTGACCACATAATATAATAATAATTTACCTATAATGTTACAACGTATAACATTTACGTAATGAAGCAAGCATAATAATTTCCTCCTTACGTTATGAAGCAAGCATAATCATTTTACTACCTATAAGCCGTTTCACACATTTTTGCCGCATTTGTATATCAGGAGATTCGACCCTAAGGTTTGAGTCACACTTGATGCTTTATATCAGGGGTGGCCAACCAGTCAGAGACTAAGAGCCACATTTTTTACTGTGTTACTGCAAAGAGCCACATCATACACACGGGTACACATGAACATTAGGGATGGGCCGATAGTCAATTCTATCGACTATCGACGATAGATGGATTCCATCGTCGATCGTCTCAAGTAGCCGATAAAAAGGCGATAATTATATTTTAATAATTAATTATTATTATTATTTTTATTATTTCTTTTTTTTTTAAAGCGCTGTGGTAGCTATTTTTTCAACTTAAAAAGCTCCGCAAATTGTAATTGAAATTAACTGGCACCGGTGGAAAACATACTATGTAGCGCTGACCTGCCGTATTCACTCACTGCTGCGAGAGGAGAGGGGAGGGGCTCGAAACCTACCGGTCTGCTCGCACGGCGAAATGACATCACACCCCGCTGCACCATTTCCGGGTCACAGCTGTGGTACATGAGCTGTGTTCGAAATCGTTCCCTATTCACTCACTCACTATTCACACTTTCGCAAATGCAGCCATCATCGCTTCTTTTACATCTATTCCACGGGTTCGGTCCTTCAATGGCATAATGTCAAGGAGTTCTTCTCTGATATGACACTCACTTGATACCGACCGTGCAAATATTGCCAACTGTGGCTTGTCCTGAATGTCGCAAGACTCGTCCAATGCGACACTAAAATATTCGCATTCTTTAAGATCGGAGTGCAACTGCGATTCAATAGCCGTGTTAATGTCCGATATTCTGCGTTCAACAGTGTGGCGGGACAGTTGGACGTCTGACACCATTAGTTTTAGTTTGTCGTTTTCAGGAGACAAGATTTTAACAACGTCACTGAGACATTTTTTTACAAACTCCCCTTCATTGTATGGCTTTTTAGCTCGTGCAATGTTCCAAGCCAGTTGATAAGATGCCAGCGTTTGGGTCTCTGAGTGCATCGTAGATTTTTGGAACATCTGTGTCTGCTTTTCTGCCTGCCTTTTCAAAGCGATTAACTTGTGCTTGGGAAGTTCAGTCCCTTTCCGAAATTCCTGGTCGAAGTTAGCATGGAGTGAGCTTAAGTGGCGCTGAAGATTTGAAGCCTTGAATTGCGCTAATGACACCTGCATATAAGGCAGAATCGCTTCCCATTACGTTCAACAAAAAAATATAAACTCCCCCACTCTGTCAAAAACGTCCTGTGTTCCTCTTCATATTTTCTTTTTGCTGTGCATTTTTTACCTGACATTTTTGGAGCGAAGCCTACTTGACGCAAATTGTTTACTCATGGGAAGGAGCTCTGTCACGTTAAAATTGTACCGGGGGCGAAAATTGTACCGGCCTACGTCATCAGTTGTTGACAATTTGACAACTAATTTGATTGGGTTGTCCGTTGCCGGGCAGGTTTCAAAAAACATTCGGCTCATGTTTCCAAAGACGAAATAACATAATACAGATAACGGATCGCTAGATAACCATTGTTTATACTTTATATTTGTATTGAATTGTTTAATCGAATTTAGTTAGTAAACTGAGTGTTTAAAGCAGGTTTCAAAAACCATTCGCGCTTATGTTGCCGAACAACAAATAACATAATACAGATAACGGATCGCTAGATAACACTTGTTTTTACTTTATATTTGTATTGTATTGAATTGTTTAATCGAATTTAGTTAGTAAACTGAGTGTTGAAAGCACGTTTCAAAAACCATTTGCGCTTATGTTGCCGAACACCAAATAACATAATACAGATAACGGATCGCTAGATAACACTTGTTTTTACTTTATATTTGTATTGTATTGAATTGTTTAATCGAATTTAGCTAGTAAACTGAGTGTTTAAAGCAGGTTTCAAAAACCTGTCTTGTCACGCTCAATGAAGGAGTGCAATGAACGAGCATGAAAGTTTGCGAATGTTCAAGAACCTTCCTACGTCATTCGACGCGATCGCCCGTTGCCAGGCAACAAACGATCGCGTCGTCTGCTGCCAGGCAGGTTTGGAATTTGTCAACAACTGATGACGTAGGCCGGTACAATTTTCGCCCCCGGTACAATTTTAACGTGACACCTCCTCCAAGCTGAGCAGGCCATTTTATGTTGCATCAACACCAAACGTTTGTGAACGTTATTTTGCGTCATCAATTAAAACGTTTGCGAACATGCACACACATACAAAAAAAATAAATGATAAAAAAAATAAAATAAAATAAATAAAAAATATATATATATATTTAACACAAAATTTGATGTGAACTGATGAGCCGCACGAAACGAGGCCAAGAGCCGCATGCGGCTCGCGAGCCGCAGGTTGGCCACCCCTGCTTTATATACAGACATCGATGTGGTTTAGACATCAGTAGAATCAACAGGGGTTTTAGGGGGTGGGCTTGCAAGGGTCCAAGTTCGCCAGAGGCGGAATCAGCGTGGCCGCTGTCAGTGCATTTTGTTTTGATTTGACCATAGACAAAATGGAGGCAGAACGGGCAGAACTCATCGCGATCATCTTAAATGTTGCTAAAATAATGCATCATATATTCTGTTGCATCCACAAAATCCGAACAATCGATCGATGAAAGATTGGAGCATGAGTTAGAGACAAATAGAAGAAACGACGAAGAAGAAAGGCGTCGCGAACGACTGCGTTACTGGAGAAAGAGAGCGTATTTTTTTTGCTTAATTTCACATATAACTAACACTTGGACACATGTAGTTGATTTCTGTGTTTAACTGAGAAAACAGGGAGTTGAAGGACGGGACCCTATAATATGTTGTCAGTAACTATTATGAAAAACATTTTTTATAAACGTGCAGCTGTTAACTCATTTATTGTAATTTATTGTATGATGTGTACTTTTAGGGTTATGATAAGACCTATCTTTTAGCGTTCGACCCAAATGACTCTTAAAAGCAGTGCCAACATTTAATTTTTCTTAACCATTCAGCGAACAAAAGGAAACAGGCTGAATATCATTTAGGGGCCACTCAATGACATGCAGCACCGTCATCAACACGCCCACTGAAGTGGTGTGAGAAATACAGACTTTCTACTCCTCATTCACATTCACACACATGCAAATACTACCTCAGGGGTAGTATTATTCAGGAGATTTTCAGGGTACAAATGTGAGGATATGCTGTTCACACACACGGCCCATCAGGAGAATAGCAGGAGAATATCAGGACTTACATGTGTGTCTGAAAGCAGCTAGTGTGTGAGCATTTGATTACATTATAAAATGAGTAAATTTATGGGTAACAGGTAGGGATGCACCGATACCAATACAAGTATCGGGCCAATACTTCATTAAAATACTCGTAATCGTTTTTTAATTGCCAATACCACGCACCAATACCACTCTGTCAGTAGCCTACATCAAACCATGCGGAGATGAGTTGTCCTACCTAACTTCAATGTCTAGGGGGCGAAAATGAGCCGAAACTGAGATTCTGCCAAAGGCTCGTGTCTGTGAAAGTTGGCTGCGACCTGTTAACGGTCACATGTAAAGTCATGTCGGCGATTTGGGAATATTTTAAGATAAAGGATGACGACAGGAGTATGGCAGAGTGTAAGATCTGTAATGCTACCGTGTCTAGAGGCGGAAAGGAAAGTACTGCTGCTGGACCAGGCCAGCAGCAGTTTAGACTGTTTCTTTTTGCAACTGAGCAAGCGTCATTAGCACTGACCCCAGGTGCTGTTGGTGTTACCGCACAATTGGAGACATACCTTGGGGAGGCCCCAGTGGCCCGCGAGGCCAATCCACTGCAATACTGGGGGGTTAACAAAATGCGGTTCCCTTCTCTGGCCAAAGTGGCACGCAAATACCTCTCAGCACCTTGCAGTAGCGTTGAGAGCGAACAGCTGTTTAGCTCAGTGTCACACATTGTGAATGAAGGCAGAAACAGGCTAAACAGCCAAAAATACATAGCCTAGTTCAGAGGCAACATTGTGTGTCGATAGTCATTTGACAACATAGTTCGTTGATTTGTCTACCATTTCTAAACAGCCATAATGTGCTTATTATTATTAACAAAAGTTCTCACTTTTTATGATTATTTTTGTTGTTCGCTTTATCTGGTTATATTTACGTTCACATTATGTGATGGCATTTTGTCTTTGACTGCTTTTTTGTTAAAAATAGTTCTGTTTAATTTTGTTTTGGAATAGCCTTCTGTTCATTTTGTATATCCTTACTAAAGGCTTGACATATTCTTGAAAGGAGAAAATAAAATCTGCCTTCAATTTAATTGCACTTCTTTCATAGAGACCAAATCTAGAAAATATCGGTATCGGTACTCGGTATCGGCAAGTACACAAATAAAAGTATCGGTATCGTAACGGTTAGTAAAAAAGTGGTATCGGTGTATCCCTAGTAACAGGGGTAAGTGTTCAATGGAAAGTGTAGTATACTGTTAGCTATTACCTGTCCTCCAAATGCCTCGTGGCACATAGGGCCTTTACAGAACCTTTCCATTTCTCACGGTCCGCTGCTGCAACTCGCACCTCATCCCTTGAGCCCCAGCCACTATCTCTCCTCTGTTTCTCCACGGTCCTTCTCCACGTTGTCCTAGGTCTTCCTCTTCTTCTTTTCCCTTCCGGTGCCCACGTCATTGCCAAATTGCCATGACTTTCTCTATTCTGCCTAAAAATATGGCCGATCATCTTCCATCTTCCGATCTTGACTTCCTCACTAAGTGGCTTCATCTCATCTCTCTTAAGCAGGTCCTCAGTCCTGATATGATCTTGCCATCGGACATGAAGAATTCTGCGCAGGCACTTGTTATTGAATACATCGACTAATTTGTCATCACCTTTGTTCATTTTCCATGTCCCGCATCCGTACAGCAAGACGGGTAACACAAAGGTCTTGTACAGTCTTAGCTTAGTTCTCCTCGAGATGCTGTTTGAGTTACAAATCCTCTTTAGTATGACATATGCCCCCCTTGCCTTTGAGAGCCCGTTCTGTAGGTCTTTCATTCCGCCTCCTTCTTTACTAACTTTTGCTCCAAGATATGCGAATTCTTCCACCTCCTTGATTACCTGCCCATCAATGTTTATTCTTGTCTGGGTTTTCGTTTTGATTCTTACGAATTTTCTCTTTCCAAGGTTGATTCTAAGCCCTACCCGCTTGGCTGCCTCGTGCATTCTGGTGGTTTTGTCTTGGATGTGCTGTCTTGTGGAAGATAGTAATGCCACATCATCAGCAAAATCTACGTCATCAAGTTTTGATGTTAGCTTCCATCTAATGCCATTCTGTCCTTCACTGACTGTCCTTCGCATTATCAAGTCCATATCAATCAGGAAAAGGAACCCTGACATATTGCAGCCTTGCTTAACCCCAGTTGTGATGTCAAACCACTCGCCTCTCTCTCCTTGGTCTTCTACAGCACACTGAAAGTCTTCATAGAACAATTTCACTATCCTCACGAGCTTCTCTGGAATTCCGTATTTTGCATAATGATCCATAAGCTGTCATGGTGAACCGAATCGAGCTTTTTCCAAGTCTATAAAGTTCACATATAGGGTTGCTTGCCACTCGTTAACCTGTTCTATGCAGACCTGCAAACTCCTCAGAGAAAAAAAGGTGACAGTGTCACGGGGGGATTTTTTTTGGATTGTAATATGCAAATTACACTAGTCTGAGCGTGACTTAACAAAACTCAGCATACTTTATCAAAAATCAAAGTCAAAACATCCTTGAGGCTTATAGAAAGTATTTTATTTACAACCGTCACAATTTTTTTTTTGACTCTTAGCCTGTGGGGTGTTCCACAAAGCCGGTTTTATCACATAACCGGGTAAGTTAACCCAGGGTCTGCTGTAACCCTAGGTTTTCCGTTCAAAAAGGATCACGGTATGTTAGTTGCTATAGAAACATATGCTCTGAATCAAACCTGGTCGGAGCAGGTTTTGCGCAGGTTAAGTTTGAAACATAACCCGGTTTTGGGTATTTAAACACGCGTTCACCGCAGATTTCATGTGTTCACAATGGCATGCCCTTTTGATGAGAGAACTGCTGATATCGGAGCGCAAATTATACGTGCAATCCACCGGGAGCGATTGATAAGACCACGGCTCGACGTCTTGGCATATCAAATGACTTTTTGCTGGAGTGGAGAGATAGGCCTATAGATTCTCACGCAAATCTTTAATATATTTAAATAGCCTTACATAGCCAACACTACCAATCGAGGACCTGGCCTCAGTTCACTCCAGAATATTTGCGTAGCCCTCCGTTTTTTGCAAAAGGTAGTCTTATCTAGGCTATAATGTTGGAGATGCTGAGCACATCTCAGTCCTTTCAGATGACCCATCCAAGATTTGTATCGGCCTCCTATCATACAAAGAGCAATATTGTCTGAGTACTATGCCGAGAGGCACTTACAACACAAAGTATAAATTAGTCCTCAGTGGAGGACTATTTTATACTATAGTCTCTCTTTTATACTATAGTCTCCAGTGGACTTGCATCCACTGGAGAATGTTTGATCGTTACACGCACTAATCCATCTTGATCTGTGAAGTTGATGAATTGTCACTTTTAGGTTTTCTACCCAGTTACCAAAAAAATCAACTTTTGGAATAGTATGCGCTTAGGCAAGCACATGGTTTGCATGTGTTACTTCGAAGGCAAAAAATATATAAAATACAAGAAAACACAAAAACCTACATTCAACCAGTGGGGTATGGCCCCTGACTCTCTGAGGAGGTAGGTACCTCCAGGTACCCCCTCCATGCCAGGGCGCCCTAAATTTATGTTTATTAACAGCTCCTCCACCGGGGTCAAGACAATTTGAGGGCCAGATCCAGTCTGCCGACTGTCGGCCTTTTCACGATTGGCTTAAAAAAATGGCTTATTTAAATTTATACCAATACGATGGTGGGAAAAGCTTACCAGTTTGTATGTTTTTTATACTTCATTTTTATACTTGATCCGCTGACCGCTTGGAAGCCATCGGAGTACATATTTTTTTAGAAGAAAGGGGTTATGTGGTAGGATCTTTAAGAATGCTTAACTGGGATATTTATATATTCATGGCTGAAATATTAAGGATCATGCTTTTGACGTGTAACTAACGCATTTACGCGGTCAGCGATCCGCTGCCAGGCTTTGGTTCTCCGGGTTGCAGAGGCTTTGGCGTTCCCTTTTCTTGTGATAATGTCCTTCCCCTCGTTATAGCTCCCCAGGGGAACCTGAAGTTCCATTTCTTTGAAATAAGCGGCCTGTTTCGCCAATTCGATCAGGGTTTCCATGATCCATACATCACGTCTTTTTAGGTTTGGCGTGGACGCGCACAACCCTGTGTTAACCAACCCCGAGTTGATTTGAACTAATGCATAACCACTGCTGTGGAACCGAAAACTCTGGGTTAGTCGGCACAGGGTAAATCAACCTAGAGTTCAGCGTTAACTCAGTGTTTGTTAAACCTCCGTTCGTGGAACACCCCTCTGGACGAGTGTTTCGCAAGCTCTCTTGCATTGTATGGCCGCATGCATGCGCATGCGGATGCGGATGCGCATGCGGATGCGGATGCGCGGTAGCCAGGCGACCGTCTCATCCAATGGCGAGCTCAGTTGGCGCTGTGTGCTTCAAGATTCCGATTGGCCCAGAGAAATGTCAATTATAAGAAAGATTCTGAAGCAAGTGCTGAGATTCCGATTGGCCCAGAGAAATGTCAATTATAAGAATGATCCAATAATTTTTCGCAATTCTGGACCCCCCCCCCCCCCCTCCCCAAAACAAAACTCTCCGGTTCTAAAAGATTCACGTGAATGACCAAATTTACCAAGAAAACGGCAATTGTCGCCGAAAAGCGACAAGTTTGCAGCTTTGTCTATGATGTTCCTCAGTATAAGGACTTGGTCTGTTGTTCCTCTTCCTTGCCTATAGCCCGCCCGCTCCTTCCTCAGTCTCTTGTCAACGCCATTTCTCACTCTGTCAATGACAATTCGTCCTAGTAACTTCCCAACGATGGACAGTATTGTTATGCTTCTTGAGTTCTTACAATCTTTCAGGCTGCCTTTCTTCGGCAGCTTTATGATCAACCCTCTTTCCAAGCTTCTGGGATAGCCTCAAACTTCCACACCTTCGACAGCAACTTGTGTATTTTCCTTGCCGAAAACTCCACATTTGTCTTCAATAATTCCGCTGTGATGTTATCGATTCCAGGTGCTTTCCAGCTCTTTAACTTTTTAACTGCCTCTTTTACCTCACCCAGAGTTGGTTTGTTCACTGCCATCTCCTGAACTTCGTCTTCCAAATCAAATCCTACTTCGTCGGTGATGGTTAGCGGATTCCCTGGCGTTTCCCTGTTCAGCACTACTTTAAAGAGCTCTCTCCATCTATCCTTTACATCCTTCTTCTTCCTGAGCAGGTTTCCGTACTTATCCATCACTGCTGTACTTTGTCTTGGTTTTTCATTGCATAAAGACTTTTTCCATACAGTGTCTGCGCTGACCTCCTGCAGCTTCTTCAGCTTGACTTGCGATGTTATCTAGCCATTAGGGTTGTGCACGGGTACACTATACACGTGTAACCGGTTAGATAATCAAACCGTTTAGGAAAAATCAGTAAACGAAAACCGTAAAAAATAATAATAATCACGCGCCATTGTTTCAATGGGAATCGCGACGGCTTTCAACATAAAGTTTACATATTTATAATTCAAAATTCGTCCAAGCCTTATACCACAGATAGTCCAGGGTCTATAGCATATAGCCGCTTTGTTTACAGTTTAATGAACAATAACCTGACAACATCCTAACTAACACCGCAACTACAAATGAACCACACGGAGATAACCATGGCAACCGGTCAAACAAATTTTCTTTTTGCGATCATTCTGCTCGCACATCCGACGTGTGGATAAACAAATAATCCCCCTATCGAACGAAGTTAAACAGAGTGAGCGCGACAGCGGCCCACTTCAAAAAAATATTATTTTTCATTAATAAAAAAAACGGCTAACCGTGTACACAAAAGAAAAAGGGGTAGTGTAACCGTTTACAATTTTTGGTAACAGTTAACACCCCTATCAGCCATCTCCTCTTGTCTGCCCCAATGGACATTCCTTCCATCCAGTATATAGAGGTCCTTCTCAAAAAATTAGCATATTGTGATAAAGTTCATTCTTTTCCATAATGTAATGATAAAAATTAAACTTTCATATATTTTAGATTCATTGCACACCAACTGAAATATTTCAGGTCTTTTATTGTTTTAATACTGATGATTTTGGCATACAGCTCATGAAAACCCAAAATTCCTATCTCAAAAAATTAGCATATCATGAAAAGGTTCTCAAAACAAGCTATTAACCTAATCATCTGAAACAACGAATTAACTCTAAACACCTGCAAAAGATTCCTGAGGCTTTTAAAAACTCCCAGCCTGGTTCATTACTCAAAACCGCAATCATGGGTAAGACTGCCGACCTGACTGCTGTCCTGAAGGCCATCATTGACACCCTCAAGCAAGAGGGTAAGACACAGAAAGAAATTTCTGAACGAATAGGCTGTTCCCAGAGTGCCGTATCAAGGCACCTCAGTGGGAAGTCTGTGGGAAGGAAAAATTGTGGCAGAAAACGCTGCACGACGAGAAGAGGTGACCGGACCCTGAGGAAGATTGTGGAGAAGGGCCGATTCCAGACCTTGGGAGACCTGCGGAAGCAGTGGACTGAGTCTGGAGTAGAAACATCCAGAGCCACCGTGCACAGGCGTGTGCAGGAAATGGGCTACAGGTGCCGCATTCCCCAGGTCAAGCCACTTTTGAACCAGAAACAGCGGCAGAAGCGGCTGACCTGGGCTACAGAGAAGCAGCACTGGACTGTTGCTCAGTGGTCCAAAGTACTTTTTTCGGATGAAAGCAAATTTTGCATGTCATTCGGAAATCAAGGTGCCAGAGTCTGGAGGAAGACTGGTGAGAAGGAAATGCCAAAATGTCTGAAGTCCAGTGTCCAGTACCCACAGTCAGTGATGGTCTGGGGTGCCATGTCAGCTGCTGGTGTTGGTCCACTGTGTTTTATCAAGGGCAGGGTCAATGCAGCTAGCTACCAGGAGATTTTGGAGCACTTCATGCTTCCATCTGCTGAAAAGCTTTATGGAGATTTCATTTTTCAGCACGACCTGGCACCTGCTCACAGTGCCAAAACCACTGGTAAATGGTTTACTGACCATGGTATTACTGTGCTCAATTGGCCTGCCAACTCTCCTGACCTGAACCCCATAGAGAATCTGTGGGATATTGTGAAGAGAAAGTTGAGAGACGCAAGACCCAACACTCTGGATGAGCTTAAGGCCGCTATCGAAGCATCCTGGGCCTCCATAAGACCTCAGCACTGCCACAGGCTGATTGCCTCCACGCCACACCGCATTGAAGCAGTCATTTCTGCAAAAGGATTCCCGACCAAGTATTGAGTGCATAACTGAACATAATTATTTGAAGGTTGACTTTTTTTGTATTAAAAACACTTTTCTTTTATTGGTCGGATGAAATATGCCAATTTTTTGAGATAGGGATTTTTGGTTTTTCTTGACTTTTTTGCCAAAATCATCAATATTAAAACAATAAAAGGCTTGAACTACTTCAGTTGTGTATAATGAATCTAAAATAGATGAAAGTCTAATGTTTATCAGTACATTACAGAAAATAATGAACTTTATCACAATATGCAAATGTTTTGAGAAGGACCTGTATTGTAGCCTTGAGTAGAACTCATCCTTGTTTTCTTCATCTGCGTCCTCAGTTGGTGCGTAGACATTTATGATCATCAATTTGATGTGCCGATTGAGCTGGTCAATGTGGCCCGGGAAAGGGAAGTCTGGGGCCCCCTGCTTGAGCTGCTCCCCCCGCGACCCGACCCCGGATAAGCGGATGACGATGAGATGAGATGATGACATGAATTTGATGTGCCTTGAATGGAATCTGGCTTGGATGATCCTGCCGCAAATTGGTGTCCATTCTAAAAGGGCTCAAGTTGCTTCTTTGGACATAAGTATACCTAGGCCAGTTTTACTTTTCCTTGGCCTGCCCAATGCGACTCGCTAATACCCATGATAGCTATTCGTCTCTTATCCATTTCCCTTGCCACCAGATCGAGATTTCCAGCTTGCACATTCCAGTTTCCTATCCTCATGGTGTGTTTCGGGTGCACCAATGACCCCAACAGCCTAGGTGCGTCCTTCTGGCTTTGGCCTGCATCATCGTCCATCTACTATGAGGTACGGTCATGGTATTCCCTTCATCTAATGAATTGGTTCTGTTTCTGGTTTCTGTAACAAATCTGTTTTTCCAGGCGAGGATTATCAGCCCTCAGCCCAACCCCCAACCTGGAGGACCAGGAGATAGTATACTACGCATGCAAATCAATTATTCAATAGCTTTAACTGTTATTCAGGGCTGAAAAAGGTAGTCTTATGGTGGACAAAATTCACCATACTGTGTTGACATATTTTCGTTCTGTGTTATAGGGACACTGTCTCTTTAGAGATCACTTGACTTGGGTGTTCATATGCCGGTCGGCACAATGTTTGAATTTCACGTTTTTTATGTCACAAAATGAAAGACCTGCCGTTGCTTTTCGATGTGAGAAATTGTCTCTTCACCTCTTTTATCGCAATTTCTACAGTCTAGAGACAGAATGTCTTGGGAGACCTGGGGGAGTTTGTTGACGGCGACACTGTTAAAGCAGACAGAAGGGAGGGATATCGATACCGCAAGACATTGCGGGATGCGGGATTAATCCTGCTGTTTCTTTTCAAAGCGTGCGCGTGCGGTGTATGTGTTCGTTCGCGCGTGCTGTGTGTGTGTGTGAGCTGCAGGCTGCTTGGCACATGCGAACTGACCAACTTGAGTAACTTGTCCGGTAGGCCTGCTATTATATATAAGTGGATCAGTTTCTCAGAAAATCTGAATATTGTGAAAAAGTTCGATATTCTAGACTCAAGAGTCGCATTCTGATAATTAAGTTAAAAAACTTTCAAAGGTTTCCTGAGCCTTCAAATTATCTCTGTATGGTTCAGCAGGCTTCACAATCATGGGAAAGACGATGCCCTGACAGTTGTCCAGAAGTCATTGACACCCTCCACAAGGAGGCTACGCCTCAAAAGGTCATCACTGAAGCAGCCGGCTGTTCACATAGTACTGTATCCAAGCATATTCATAAAAACTGGAGTGGAAGGAGAAAGTGTGGTAGGAAAAGGTGCAACAGGGATAACCGCAGACCCGAGAGGCTTGTCAAGTGAAGGCCATTCAAAAAATGTTGGGAGCTTCACAAGGAGATGACTGGGGCTGGAGTCAGTGCATCAAGAGCCAATGAGAAAAATAACTCCCTCTGTCGCTCCGTGGTAAGTTAATTTTACATTTCATTCGAAAATCAAGGGCCCAGTCTGGAGGAAAAATGGAGAGGCACAGAATACAAGTTGCTTGAAGTCCAGTGTGAAGTTTCAAGTCAGTGATGATTTGGGGAAACATGTCATCTTCTGGTGTTTGTCCACTGTGTGGTATCGAGTCCAAAGTCAACGCAGCCGTCTACCAGGACGTTTTAAGGCACTTCATGCTTCCTTCTGCTGACGAGCTTTATGGAGATGCCGACTTTAATTAATGAACCTGGGATTACTGTGCTCGATTGGCTAGCAAACTCGCCTGACCTGAACCCCATATAATTTTTTATTTTTCGGTTATTGTCAAGAGGAAGATGAGAGACCAGACCCAAAAATGCAGCAGATCTGAAGGCCGCTATCAAAGCCATCTGGGCTTCCATAACACCTCTGCAGGACTACAGGCTGATGGACTCCATGCAGCTCTGCATTGATGCAGTTATTCATGCAAAAGGAGCCACAACCAAGTACTGAATGCATATACAAGAATATGCTCTTCAGAAGGACAACATTTCCCGATTAAAAATCTGGTCTTAATATTCAACTTTCTGATACACTGAAATGTGGGTTTTCATGAGCTGCAAACCATAATCATCAAAGGCTTGAAATATTTCACTTTGGGTGTAATATGAATCTATAAAAAATATCAGTTTCACTTTTTTGATTGAGTTATTGAAATGAATTAACTTCACAATATTACAATTAATTGAGATGCACCTGTAAGTTTCTTTACAGTAGGGTAGGCAGCTGGAAATATCCCCAGCCCTCCTTCAGGCTCCCTCAAAAGCCAAGCCCCCAAAACATGTGCCAACTGCCTAGCCGAGCAGAGGGCCTGGTGGAAGACATATGGTGCGTTTTATTATTCTCTGCGAACCGACACGGATCTCGGATCTGACGCCACGCCCACACTTCAAGCGTTTTATTATTTCGCTCGGTCGTTGTAGGAAATCTTGGACGCCACCCGGAAAGTTGTTGTCGCGGTAGCATTGGCAGAGTACCAGGCGCTCCAAAATAGGTGGGCTATAGGCCATAGGCAGAGATACGGACGCAGTAAGGTATTGCAGTAATACGAGTGATTGAAATTGCCACCAAAGCAGTCCAAGCACAATGAAAACAGTTCATGTTTCAAGTCACACTGGGTGCAGCCATCTTGAATTCTGTCTTGGAATTTTGCTCGGTCACCACTGAGTTCAACCGAGATGGTGAGTTCGCCGTCCGAGGAAAAGGGGCGTGTTTGTGCGTGTCGCTAGGCAACGTCCTCGGACCTCCGAGACGGATAGATAATAAAACGCAGCATTAGGGCCACTGAGCATGGGCAGCGAGACTGGTGGAAGACTGAGGCCCACTGAGCATGGGCAGAGAGGCTGGTGGAAGACTCAGGGCCACTGAGCATGGGCAGAGAGCCTCAAGGCCACTGAACATGGGCAGAGAGCCTGAGGCCCACCGAGCATGGGCAGAGCCTCAGGCCCACTGAGCAAGTGCAGAGACCTGCCGCCTTGTACGGGCTCAGATGTCCCCCTTTTCGCAGAGGACTCAGGATGAACACTGTTAATGTATGTCTATCAGCCCTGATTACATACCATTAAAATACAATGTAGCATTGCATTACCATGTGATGATACAGTTAATCTGTGGTGACAGAAGCTCTTGTATGTTGCACGTGCTGTGCAGTCTTGTCTGTGTCTATGTTTGGGCCAAATATGAATTTCCACAACCGTGGACAATAGTCTACCAGAGGTTATTAGTCTACCAGCCGTGATTAGTCTACCAGAGGTGATTGGTCTACCAGAGGTGATTAGTCTTCCAGCCGTGATTAGTCCACCAGCCGTGATTAATCTACCAGCTGTACCAGCTGTACGGGTGTACAGCCAGGTCAAAGTAGAAGGTTTAGAGGTTAGAGGACTGCTGGTTCACTCAGTGCATGTCATGTAAGTGACACGCACTGAAGCGTGTCACTTAAATGACACACACAAGCCTTGACCCGCACCCCCCAGCCCCCCACGCACCACTTTCTCGGGGGAGAGGGAGTTCATCCACTTCTCGATGAGCGTCTCCATGTAGTTCTCTGTGAAGTGCTTGCTCTCCTGCTGCTGCTTTAGGCGGATGAGGCGTGAGGCATAGCGCTTCTGCCACTCCATCAGCTCCTCGTGGGAGTGGGCCGAGGTACACTGGGCCCCGTAGCGGCAGAGGCCCTGCTCCAGGTACCTGCGGAGGGGAAAACCGTGAGAGGGTGCCGTGCGGCGGACTATGGTCCACTCCCCTGGGCACAAAGGCAAGTTCAATCCCGAGTAGTTTGGTTACGTAACAGCCTTAAAAATTACCACACTAACCACACTGTCCCTCAACACAGCCTGGATAACAATCAGATCCTCAGGCCGAGATAAAGGGAGATAAGGGGGGAAATCGTAATCACAATTATTTAGGTCAATATGGAAATCCCGATTATTCAAACGATTATTTTTGAGTTTGAAAACGTGCATTTATTCAGCATGTCTCTTTTATTCTTTTTGTAAATGAGACCTTTGAAATTTCACCTTAAAGAAATACACAAAACGGTCAAAAAGCAAATGTTCCAATCTAAAATGATATACAGATATGTAACCAGCTGTTCAGCCCTTTCTATAAAACATTAACAGTAAAAAAAAATAATAATAATAATAATAATAATAATAAAAAAGAAACTTGAATATGTTAATTTTGTGATAGTTTGACCTTAAAATCCAAATCACGATCAAAATTTGATTAATCGCCCAGCCCTAGTACCCAGTCCCCTATCCTAGAGGAAGTGTGCTGTGGCCGATCATAAAGACATCACCCTAGTCTTGAGCTGTTGGAATAACACATGTTTAAATACCTTTTGCAGAGGGTGTACTCCTCGCTGCTAGTGACTCCTCTGGGAGGCGGTCTGAACTGCCAGCCATCTTCGATTCCTGCAACACAAACCGGCCAACGATCAGCCCAACTCTGGCCCCCCAAGTCTGAATGAGCCACCTTCTTAAAAAAGTGTGGTGTGTTCATTTGGTCATGTTATTCAGTCAGTAGTGGATGTAGGGATGGGCCGACGATAGATGGATTCCATCGCCGATCGTCTCAAGTTGCCGATAAAAAGGCGATAATTATATTTTAATAATTATATATATATTATTTATTTTTTTAAGTTTTTTTTAAAAGCGCTGTGGTAGCTATTTTTTCAACTTAAAAAGCCCCGCAAATTGCAATTGAAATTAACTGGCACCGGTGGAAAACATACCATGTAGCGCTGACCTGTCGTATTCACTCACTGCTGCGAGAGGAGAGGGGAGGGGCTCGAAACCTACCGGTCTGCTCGCACGGCGAAATGACATCACAGCCCGCTGCACCATTTCCGGGTCACAGCTGTGGTACATGAGCTGTGTTCGAAATCGTTCCCTATTCAATCACTCACTATTCCCTATAGTGTTCATGATATAGTGCACTACATAGGGAACGAACAAACGAGAATTCGGACACTACGCTGAATATTTCTAAACGTCATTTGCGTCCGTAAATGCGCCGGGTATTTGTGTGATGCAGACAGATGCGCCAAGTTCATGTAAATAACCCAAATTCTTTTCCAAGTGATAAATTATTACAAATAATTAATATTATACAATTATTATAAAGTTACCCCCCCCCGATAGTATCGACTATCGGCGATCGCTAGGGGGCGCTATCGGACGATGGAAGCTTGTAGACGTTTGCCCAACCCTAGTGTGATGCGAGGTGTGATCGGATCCATAATGTGGTTGTTTAATGTCATTAAGTCAGTAGTGTGATTGGGTCAATGTCAAAGGGTAGTATGTTGAGGTTCTTAAGGTACGGCCACACTGAACGCGTTACGCTTGTTAGAGCCGTTGAAAACCTGCAGCGTGTTAGTCGCGTTTTACGCACCAACATGCCCAACGCACTAACCCGCGGAGTTACATTTTTTTTAGCTTTTGACAGCCAATCACCGTTGAGCTTGACCCGATGTCACTGGCAGAGAGACGGAGGACGCACAGAAGCAGAAAGAACATGGATGACCAAGTCATCGTTTCAGTGTGTTCTGAAACGATGAGGAGGTGGTGAAAATCACCCAGCTGTGACCGCCTACGGAGGATGTCATGCACTAGAGTTTATATTCTCTGCCAGAGCCCGACCTGACCCGGCCGGGCCTGCGGGCCGGGTCGGGCCGATATTTCCCACCACTATCCTCGGGCACCACCATCCTTCCCCACCACTATCATCCATTGAGATAGGAAGCTCTTGATGGTTTTGGAGGGGCAGATGCGATGGTAGCCCAAACAGGTACGGTTGTATGGATGGATTCTGTAGGAGCCTGGGAGAGGGCATCCGGTACAGTGTTGTACTTTCCCTTTCTGTATTCAACAGTGAAGGAGAATTCTTGAATAGAGTGCTCACCTGATGAGTCGTGTGCTGGGTTTGGTGATTTTGAACACCCATAGTAGAGGCATGACCTGTAACCACTGTGAATAGTCTACCTTCCAGGTAAGTTCTCCACTTCTCCACTGCCCACACCAATGCCAAACATTCTAGCTCAGTGGCAGCATAGTTTTTCTCTGCAGGGTTTAGACTGCGGCTGGCAAAGGCGAGGACTTCCCCGGTTCCGTAGTGGGATTTCAGGACAAGCACAGCCCCAAGTCCAATCTCACTGGCGTCGGTGTATACCACAAAGGGAGCATTGAAGTTTGGATGGCCCAGGACAGGTTGTTTAACCAGGTGCTTTTATCAGGGTAATAAAGGATGTTTGGCATGCACGTAACCAGCGGAATTTTGTTCCTTTTTTCTTTAAGGCATTGAGTGGTTCAACAATCTGGGAGAACTTGGGGACGAATCTGTGATACCACCCAGCCATGCCCAGGAACCTTTTTAGGGCTTTCAAGTTGGTGGGTGCAGGGTAGTTCTTCACAGCCTCAATCTTATCTGGGTCAACATGGACTCCTGTAGCAGAGACAGGATGGCCCAGGAATTTCAAAGAGATTCTGAACATTCCATTTACTTTTCTTCATGTTCACAGAGAGGCCTGCGTTTCGGAGTTTGTCCAGGACAGCTTGGACATCATAAGAATGCTGTTCACAGGACAAAGAGAAGATGATAATGTCATCCAAGTAGACAAAACAGATGATTCCATTCAGCTCTTCGAATTCTCTCTCCATGAGCCTCTGGAAGGGGCATCCTTAAGTCCAAATGGCATGACTTTGAATTGGAACAGTCCATGAGGGCACATAAAGGCTGTGATTTCCCTCACCTCTGGATTCATCTCCACTTGCCAGTAGCCATTATTTAGGTCTAGTGAAGAGAAAACAGCACCTAAGAGACTACCCAATATCTCTTGGATTGTGGGAATGGGATAAGCATCAGTGACTGTTATCATTCACTTTTCGTTAATCAACACAAAACCTAGGATTCCCTTTTGGGAATCAGGACCACAGGTGAGGCCCATGCAGAACAAGAAGGTTCAATTATGTCATGTTTTAGCATGTCCTCGATGATTTCTTTCATCAACTTTTGTTTAGGAGGGGAGACTTGATAGGTTTTCTGTCAAGGGTTGGTGAGAAAAATTTGATGCTTCAATATCTCAGTACGTCCTACTTTGGTTGTACACACATCAACATTGTTAAGTAACAGGTTGTGTAACTGAGGTTTTACTTGCTCCTCCATGTTAGACTCCTGAACTGCCCTCAGCATCAAGTCTGAGTCCTCCAAAGGGGACTGTGTAGGGAACAGTGCAGTGGCCGATGGAGCTTCCACAGAAACGAAGGCAATAAAGTTGCTAGTCACCCCCTCCCCAGAAAGAGAGGACTCTGCACAAAAGTAGAATTTATTTTCCACATTATTAGCAGAGTTTATGTGGAACCTGTATCAACAACAGGTTCCACATAGTGGAATAGTATTTAAAGTTTTTAAAGTTAGTCAGTCAGAGTCGGGAGATGCCGCTTCCCGTGGAGCAAGGTTCGACTGGGAAATAAACACATCCACAGGCAATCGCAGACGTGCCGACGAAACTCCAGTGACGAGAATTTGTATCATAAGACGGCTATATCATGGACTTCAAAAAAACGCTTAATACCGCTGTCCCACTTCTCCTCCACATACTCTCCTTCGCCTTTTCCTCCTTCACCATTTGACTTGCAGTCATTCTAATGTCCTTCCACGGATAAAACATGCGCAGGGATCGGTGGGCAGTTTATTTCCATTGGAGTAGGAGATGAAAGTGGGTGGATGATGGAAGTATCCATGAATGGAGGTTTGTTTTAATTCGAAAGGGGTGTAGCAATGTGATTCTGACAACGCAGCCACTACAAAGACTAAGGCTATATTCAGCCAACGCAAAGCACTTGTGCCCTCAAGGCTTTAGTAATCAGGGTTTGTCCCATACCTCACACAACTGAGGGTATAAGACAGCACAGTAAAGCTTCTGTATCTCTAGCGTCTCCTAATGGTATGGTACATACCAATACATGAAGCACAGACGGGGGTGTTTACCTATTATCCTACAAATATGAATAAAACAGAGTTAAAAAGTTACCTACAATAAATTCACTACATCAGGCCTTACAGTTATCAATCATACATGGACACATGGCACTAGATACAAAGTTCATGTTCAGAGAAAGATAATTGATTTAGAAGAGACGCAACTGCGTCATTCGCGCATACCCCGGCACCATATAGCTGTCCCCGGACGGGAGTCACTTCCTAGAAGCAGCATGAAAATAGCAGCTGACACGGCGGTGAGTTGTATTTTTAAGACTGAATAAGCGAACACGCTACACAATCACATATTCCTTAAATCAAGACATTGATTAATTGACTGCATGCAAGAGAAAGGCTTGGTGCGGCCCCAATAAGGACGCGTGAGGACGCACCAATAGCCGCGGCATCTCAGTCCAAAAAATAAATCT
Organism: Gadus morhua; assembly: GCF_902167405.1. NCBI lineage: Eukaryota > Metazoa > Chordata > Actinopteri > Gadiformes > Gadidae > Gadus > Gadus morhua. Next base: position 621,738 of record NC_044050.1, on the reverse strand, counting down.
TGTTTTATTGCTGCCTTGTACAGTAACGTCTCGTTCCAAACCAAAACCTTGATTCAGCGAGATTGTTCGGAAAACGGGCATTGGTTTAATTAATTCTAAATAGAACGGGCATTGACATTGGCGCCTGGTAACCAATCGCATGCCACAATACATCTCTGATCATCTTTTTCACTTGCTTCAGCTTTATGGTGAGTTCCTGAATCCTCGGACACCAGCCTTCCGAGCTGCACCTTTGACTTAATTTCCGGTCTCGGAGCATTTATAGCGTTCCTGTTCGTCTTTGTGATTGTGTCATGAAATTGGATAGTCGCTATAGCGTCGGAACGCTATAAGTGCTTCAAGCCAGGAAATTACGAGCAACTCGCGCAGGTTGTGTACGGTGCATCTCGAACAGTCCATTAGTGTGGTTGTGTCATGTTATTCAGTCGTCCTTAGTGTCATGTTATTCAGCCTTATTGTTGTTGTGTCATGTTTTTCAGTCATCCTTGGTGTGGTTGTGTCATGTTTTTCAGTCAGCCTTGGTGTGGTTGTGTAATGTTATTCATTTATCCTTAGTGTCAGGGCTCCAGACTAACTTTATGCGTTGGTTGCACTGGTGCGGCTAATATTTTTTTAGGTGCACCAGCACAAAATTTTTCATTGCGTCGCCTTTAACACTACTTTTTTATCGCTCTCCATAACTTTAATATAATGTGAATGATTTTTTAACAGGAATAATGGTGCGTTCCAGGCAACCCGGTTAGTATGTTCACAACCTTCTACCCGTCAGAATGCCCTGGAACGGCAGACAAACCCGCAACTCACTACCCGGGAACTCGTACCAGACCGATTCACTTACGGGCTAAAAAGTGTCCCTGGAACGCAGCGTGAGGTTTAGAGAAATGCTTGTCTTTATTTGAAGCAGAATTACATATAAAAATAAAAATAAAGTGTGAGCTGAAATGAAACATTTCAAAGTAAAAAATTAAGCAAAATAAAACATTTACAAATAAAAGGGCTTGTGCGGGTAATTCAGACTCTCTGAATAAATACTCTCAGTAGTAGGGAAGGTTGGAACAGTAGGCTTAGTTTTTTATTATGTATACTTATTTTTTCACCCGGGCAGCGTCAGCAACAGTGCACCAGTGCGATCTATAAAAAATATTAGTCGCACCCTTAAATATTTTGGTCTCACTCTTGAGTGTGGTTTTGTAATGTTATTCAGTAGTCCTTAGTGTGGTTGTGTAATGTTATTCAGTCGTCCTTAGTGTGGTTGTGTAATGTTATAATTGTAGATCTATGATCTTTGAGTTTTACCTTCATCCTGGTCTTCTGAATATTCTGGTGCCATCTCGCTATTTACAGTCTGGGGAAAGGAGGAGAGAGTATGGGGCAGAGAGGTTAACACACCAGGAACAGTCACACCAGGAACAGTCATACTAGGACTAGTCACACCAGGACCAGCCACACCAGGACCATTCACCCAAAGACCAGTCACACCAAGACCAACCTAACAGAACCAGTCACACCAGGAACAGGACAAGTCATACTAGGACTAGTCACATCAGGACCAGCCACACTAGTACCAGTCACACCACGACCAGTCGCACCACGACCAGTCACACCAGGGCCAGTCACACTAGGATTAAAGTATAAATCCGGCGGATTTTGAACCCAGGGACTTTTTTGGTTTGAAAACCCATAAATTAAGCCGACAATTTTTTTTTTTCTGACAATCAAGTAAATTATATAATAGAGGCGCCAACAAATTTAACTTAAAAACCTCCCCTATTGATACTTGGCTGCTTTAAATTTGTTGGCGCCTCTGTTATATTATTTACGGTTGCCGGTAATCCACTGGTAGGGACTTCCTGGAAACATGGACCTACCGGTAGAGGCCCATTCACACCCTACGGTAAATACGGATACCGAGTGTTTCGTCCGGTCCCGGAGGTGTTTCGTCCGTCAAAGGGTCCGTCGCTTAAGAATACGGAGTTCTCCGGGAGAAACGGAGCAATACCACCGGATAACGAGGCGGCAGTATAGAGTCAAAAGTCAGACCATTCACGAAAATAGATATAGTATAATATCTGATATGTATATACATTGTATTTAACGTTTTATACTTACATTATACTATATACCTGACCTTTGTATTTTATTGTTCCCCTGCTTTGGCAATGAGTTGTAACTGGTCATCTAACAACATTTTGAGGAGATAATCTGCGGGTTGGTGAGGGGTGTCAGATGCCACCGCCGCCTAGGCCTACACTTTTTGCACTTTTTCTTGCCGATTTCGGATGACACAAAGCAAAATCATCTCTCCAGATGTCATGTTTGCGAATGTCAATGCCGTTAATTTGTGAAACGACAGTCACTGCCCTCTAGAGAATTTAATGCGTAACATCCATAACGCTGAAACCAGACGGAGGTATGAAGGGTGGTTCCGGAGGCAAAGTTGGGGCGGACGGACGAATTTCATCCGGATCCGGAGGTATGAATCGTCCTTAAGGCACAGACTTGGAAAACAGTATTTTTTATTGAACTCCCGGTACGCTAACCAAGTTTTTATTGCTTTGTTTTGTGTGTAGGGACCCTAAACATACTACTGCAGAGGTTTGGTGCTATTTTGAGCAATATTAGTGGTTATTATTATAATGCCGCGTTTCCACTGCAGGGTGCGGTACGGTTCAGTTCGCAAAGGTGCGGTACGGATTGCGTTTCCACCGCCAAAAGTGGGCGTGACCCGGACTGAGCCGTACTCGTTTTGCCCTCGTTTTCAGTACTCCTCCGTTGGGGTACTGAAAACGAGACGAGACGCCTGAAAGGGTACTGGAAAATTCGAGCTACACACCCCCTCCGCTGATTGGTCAACAGAACCGTCACTTCCGGGCGACGTGGGGATAAGAACAAACAAACAGTAGCCTCGAGGTATTATTCTTTACAATGATCATGCCGCGTAAAACGCTTGCTTGGGCGACCAAGGAGGTGGAGACGTTCCTCTGCATTCTTGGGGAGGAAGACGTTGTTTACGATGTTTACGTAGCTGCCGCGGCAAACGACATCCGGCCTACCATAAAGGGTATTGTCGGCGGTGGAAACGCGACCTCGGAACTGAGCTGGGCTATACCGCCCCCTCCCTCCCGGACTGAGGCGAACCGAACCGTACCCTGCAGTGGAAACGCGGCATTGGTGGCCGATTTGGAAGCATTTGCGGTGCCCCTATCCAATAACAAGGAAGTAATTTGGGGTGATACATTGCTCTGGACAACTTTGGTCAAGCTCTATACTCAATTAACAACGAAAAAAAGTGACTGGACGGCTTATTTTATGGGTTTTCGTGCCGAAAAAGACCCGTGGCAACATTTTCGTCAGAAAAACATTTTAACGCTGAATGATTTGGGGAAATTATCGAATTGCGATTATTTAGGCCAATATTGCAATTGCGATTTAGTATGCAAATTTTCTTTTTAAAGTTTCTTATCTTCTGTATTATTCACAAATTACAGGAAATAAATCATTCTATGGTATGACTCGATTATGGAAAAAATTATAATCCTGGTTATTTTGGTCAAGTTTGAAATCACGATTATTCAAACGATTATTTTTGAGTTTAAAAACATTACTTTATTCAACATGTCTCTCCCAAAAACACTTTGTAACTGAGAACTTTGAAATTTCGTCTTAAAAAACTACACAAAATGGTCAATGTTCAAATCTAAAATAATGTAGGGAAATGTATCCAGATGTTTTTCATTTCACTTTCTATAAAACAAAAAAAAAAATGAAAACTCGATTATATTCGTTTTGTGATCATTTCACGCTAAAATAGAAATCGAGATCGAAATTAGATCCATCGCCCAGCCCTAGTATGACCAACACAACATTGAAAGCGTTCAAAATATAAACTGCTCTTTCCTGCTGGCCAGGTCTATGTGTTGAGATGAATTGATGCACGAATTGATAGATCATTATTTAACTATTGAATTGTAAAAGAAAAATAATACAAATCTTACTGATCTCCAGTCAGTGACGGTAACAAATAACAAAAACTGAAGTTTCGAAATATAACAATGAACAGATATGTGGCTCTACCAATCTAAAAATATGTAGATAACTCGTGCATGTTTTGAATAGCCCCGGTAGGGCAGCCTAACACAAACCTGTGCGGGAAGGAGTGCTGTACCGTTTACCAGCGCCTTTACCAAAGCCGTAAACCTGGCCATGGTCCCCGTGTTGAGGGGCGTCATATCTTATGAACTCCGCTATCTCCTTCAATTCGCTCTGCCATTTTAAATCGCGATCAAATATACTCTGGATCATTTCGGTCAGTGATGCATTCCGGGTGGTATCTGTTCTACTTGACTGGTCGGGTTTCTGTCAGTTTTCGGGTCAACAAATCAAAGCGTAGCGCGGCAAGTTGTTTTCTATTGCTCTCACTCACATATCACATGACCGGAGGATAGCGTCAGAGGGTCGATCCAACCCTCTGATTGGTTCGATTGTTAAACATTAAAACTAACACCTTAATCCTTTTTTGTTGCAGCCACACCAGGACCAGTCACACCAGGACCAGTCCCACAAGGAACGGTCACAACATCATATTCAGGCTGTCAGTGTATTCTCACACACACACACACACACACACACACAAACCTACTTCTATTTCCGACAGGAGCATTTTTAACCTGGTCAGGTCCTTTGTGACGATTCCGTTCTGTAGAAAAACAAAACCATTAGGTGATAACCTGCATTGCCCAGTATTAATCAACAAGCCTTGTTTTAATTTATTCAAAGTTGTACTACACATCACATGTTTTTTTTTTAAAGCAGATGAAAAAACTGCAACTAGGTCAGGTCAGTATAACCGTCCGTCCCTGTGTGTCGAGCAAATACTATATACGAGCAAAGGACATTTAGGATGTTAGAGTGTGGATAAATTGGCTCATGTCCACTAATATCTCTGTATAAATTAGTCTGCATTTCATTCTGTGTCTCACCAAATAAATGACCTCTCCCACTGTGTGTCCGCAAGTCTCTACACTCTCCCTCCTACCTGCGGGTCTGTATCTCTCCCTCTCTCTACGGTCTCTCTCCTACCTGCTTGTCCCTATCTCTCCCTCTCTCTACGGTGTCTCTCCTACCTGCTTGTCCGTATCTCTCCATCTCTCTCCGCTCTCTCTCCTACCTGCGTGTCTGTATCTCTCCCTCTCTACGGTCTCCCTCCTACCTTCGTATCGATAACTCTCCCTCTTTCTCCATGGTTTCTCCTACCTGCGTGTCAGTATCGCTCCCTCTCTCTACGGTCTCTCTCCTACCTGCGTATCCATATCTCTCCCTCTCTCTACGGTCTCTCTCCTACCTGTGTGTCCATATCTCTCCCTCCTACCTGCGTGTCCGTATCTCTCCCTCTCTCTACGGTCTCCCTCCTACCCGTGTGTCCGTATCTCTCCCTCTCTCTACGGTCTCTCTCCTACCTGTGTGTCTCTGTCCAGGGCCTTTGAGAGGACATTTGCCACCTCTGGCAGACTCTGCTCCTGCATCATGGACCTTAGGCTGGCCTTCAGGCAGCCCTCTCCTCTGGAGACCTCCTCCGCCAGCACTACAAACAGGGTTTTTGTCTGCTCATTATATGATGGGTTGTCCAGTACATGCACATTTGTTACATTATACTGTTGCACTATAAATACAGTTATTCATTAATTAGAGTGTTATCCTGGGTCCTCATGGTGGGACTCACTCTGTTTGCTGTCCTCCTCTCCCTGGTCATAGTTTTTCTGTGAACAAAACAAAGACTTTGTTTTTTTAAGGACAGGATATGGAAGATTGTGACCAATATAGTTCTGGGACAGTAGGAACTTCTCCACATGGACAACCCAGAATGAATCCATCCTCCCCAACAACTGTGGTGTGGATATTTAAAAGCATGGACAGGTGCGTTACATTTGCTATACATGTTATCTTATTAAAAGGTTTTCCCCATGCAGTGAAAGCATTGGTGTCATTTGAAGAGTTCCATGAATGGATAGCATCTCCAATCATGGAGACTGTTTTTGATCATAATAAGTTTGTGTCTTGAGTGACTGCTCTATTGGAGACCAAATATCTACTGTGGGAAACTAGTAGATCGGGGATACTCATCCTCAGTCGGGGCTTCTTCATTGCAGTTTTACACAGTGCCTCAAAAAGTAGATCAATAGGCACAAACCATAGGCTCCTTCATGTTCCCCCGTGTCAAAAGACCAAAACACATTTCATAATTATTTACTTCTTAAAAAATATTATCATTATTATTAGCTTCTTAAAAATTATACTCCTAAAATGGATCTGGGATATGTTTAATATGATAACGAGTAGGGATGTTAGTTTGGGAGCAAAAAAGAGCATGTAGACCCATTCTTAAGTTGGCTGTTTTTAGCCTGTTCCACCAAAATGCTATAAACTTGGAACGATTGGGGCATGTGTTAAGGTAAAAAGTAAGTTTGCCAATCGACTTATCGATTCTTAAAGACAAGATGGCATCGACGGGTGAACTACTGATGGTATTGTGTGTATAAAATGTCATTTTTTAGAAACAATCTGTACACTCACTAAGTTAACAATGCCTTTTTTTATATTTTAAGACCCTTATTATACTACCAAAGAATTGTCGGGCTACTTCTAGCCTTTTAAGTGGTTTAAAATAGAGATTTAGTTTTTAACCTTAACACATGCCCCCATCATTCGCAGTTATAGCGTGGTAGAATCTGCTAAAAACAGCCAACTTAAGAATGCGTCTACTAGGCATGTGAATAACTCAAAATTGTCATGGTTGTATAATCAGTGGGTGGTATGAATTAATGATCGATTATTCGATGTGTGCCGACATTCACAAAGGCAGCCATGGATCATTGGCAAAAAATCACTTAATATCTTAAATGCAAAAACAAACACTACCTGCTAAGTAGTTATAGTCAAATTGTCTGTTGTGAAAAATGCATTAAATTGTAATCAGAAAACACGGTTATATGTTATACAGGCCTCGACATTAACGGTTGCCCCGCTTGCCCGGGGCAACCAAAAGTCATATTTGGGCAAGTTGAGATTGATTTCTGGTTGCCCGAACGGGCAAGTGGATTTTGGGTGGATGTTAATATAAAGGCTATTTATTCAAATGTTTTTAGAAACTGCAGAACAACCTTTTTTGCCGCAAAATAACACAAAATATAAGCATTTGCAATTGATCAGCGCGCCGTCTTCTCTTCTCTCGGAAAGCGAGTTAACAGACACGCATCGCTTCAGTGCGAATATAGCCCCGCCTTCTGTCACTCGCAGTGCGTTCTCTGGCCGTGATTCGAAGGTGTTAGCTGAAGGTTAGCCAACAAAGCTAGCATCGCAAGTGCAGCGCCTCCGCGAACGGTTTAGGTAGAAGGAAAATGGAGAAGTGATGGAGGAGTGCAGTTTGGAAGTACTTTGGATTGAGGCAAATTACCAAGGAAAGTCATATGAAAGAACACGGTTTTGGGTTTCATAACTGTGCACATGCACAGCAATAGCGATCTTTTTCACGAAATTGGACCCACACAAACTATATATTACATGAAAGCTGAGCCTCCACTTATTCCAACAGTCCAAACCATATCATTCTGTGACTAAAACTCGCAAATAACAACTTAAGAAGAAACGTCCCCTTTTCTTTTAACAACCAAAAAAGAAGTATTACCTTTATGAGTTTTGCAACTAAACATGGTATTTTCAATCAATGAATAAGAGAAGGTTTCTTAGGAAATAGGTAAATTGCCTTCAATCAGAAAACGTATTCTTCAGCGCAATCTATGTTTATTTGCGAGTGTTTGGCTTGGTGCATTCGAATATATTTGCCCTGAAATTTAAATAGAGGTGTCCAGTGTCAAAATTGTGAGATATCTACCTTTATTTGTGTCTCAGAGTAAGACATCGCTCCCAAATGATAACGACCAACTGATAATTATTTCAGGTGGAAATGTTATCTTCCACTTATGCTGTGTTCCATGGCTTTATTCACTTTAACCAAGTATCATCCCCATCGAATATTTCACAATATTACAACAATCTTTCTTTTGGCACAAAGATGACATTATCGCCCTTGCAGTTGTGGAGATATACTCTATTTACTTTGGGTATGTTCTTTCCTGAAAAAAACTTTTCCCCTGATATCGAAAATGGTATAGAATATCGATATTTTTCCAGGTATAGTGTCGAAGTTAGAAAATCCAGTATCGTGACTGACAACACTACTAGAAACGCGATTGTGATTATTCAGTTAGAGCTGCAAGAAACTTGAAAGTTAAAAAAGACATATCTTTGCTACTACCTCTGACATTTAGTTAAGTATTTGCATGAAATCATGCAGGTCTACATATAACTTGGCGATAGCTTTAATAGGTTGCAACGGTGGACTGAAATCACTTCATGGCACGATGTGACCGCTCGATAAATAAGTAAACAAAGGGAAGTTTGTTATTTTCTAAACACAACCTGTGTGGAAGCTAACATTCAGCTTCAGTCTGAGCTAGGATGGTTTTTCTGAGCCCCCCCAAAACCAGGCCGCATGCCTGGCAAAAAGAGGCCTGTTCAAGATTCTGATTATAATTTGGGCAAGTGAACATCACATTCGGGCAAGTTGAACCTGACCTATACTTGCCCGATGGGCAAGTGCTTTTGAAAACCTTAATGTCAACCCCTGCTATAGACTAGTGATCGACCGATATATCCGCCGGCCGACATTATCGGCCAATTTTTGCGTTTGCAATATTTTTTTCAGCCTCGGCCGATTCGTTTTTTTTTTGTTTTTTTTCGGACTGATTTACAGACAGTTCAATAAATGTCCATTTTTTTAAATTGAGACATTGTAACATTTCTTATCATCATTGTGTCATTTTTATGATGTTAATTGAGGGAGGCTTACCCTGGAAATCCAGACCCACATCTAGAAAACTGTAGGGTCCGGCAACGAGTAATGAAAATGGCCCAACTCGACGGGCCGCACCAAGCATGCATTTGAAAATATCAGAAGAATACAAGGGGTGACGTATCCAGACCAGAAAAGATATCGGTATCGGCCCTAAAAAATCCATATCGGTCAATCCCTACTATAGACCCTATAGTATCTGTGGTATAAAGGCTGGGACGAATTTCAAATTATAAAATATGTACACTTAATGTTGAAAGTATAGACCGTCACGAATCCCATTGAAACGAATGGTGCGGTGATTCAGTCTTCAAAACGGGAGCTGGTAAATTGTGAAAAATGAATTAAACTGTAATCAGACAACGCGGTTATATGCTACAGACCTTAGAGTATCTGTTGTACAAAGGCTGGGACGGATATTGAGTTATAAATATGTACAATGCATACGTCGTCGACGTATGCATTGTCGTCGAACTTTTCCTTTTAAAGGAGAAATCCGGTGTAAAATGGATCTGTGATATGTTAAGTCTGATAACGAGTTGGAATGTTCGTTTTGGAGCAAAAAAGCGCAATTAGACACATTCTTAAGTTGGCTGTTTTCAGCCGATTCTACCAAAACGCTATAAACTTTGAACGATGGGGGCATGTGTTATGGTAAAAACTAAATTGTTATTATAAACCACCTTAAAGGCTAGAAGCAGCCCGACACCTCTTTGGTAGTATAATAAGGGTCTTAACATATAAAACAAGGCATTGATAACTTTGTAAGTGCACAGATTGTTCATTAAAAATTACATTTTATACACATAATACTATCAGTAGTTCAACCGTTGATGCCATCTCAGGAACGAATAATCGAATATTCTTACCCATCCCTAACGTCCACATGCGCTTTTTTGCTCCCAACCGATCATCCCAACTCGTTATCATATTAAACCTATCCCAGTCCATTTTACACATTTCTCCTTTAACAAGATGTTATTGGTGAGGTCTAGATGGAAAAGAAAAAGGGACCGATTGTGCCAAAGGAGAGAAGGGAGGAAGAGAGAGAGCGTGATGAATATTGAAGCATGCAAACGCCAGCGAGTCAAAGTTAATGTGAGACAGAGAACATGTTTGAAAGCGTGTGACTGATTAGCAGACTGGGATTGCCGGCCCGCCAGATAAAACCAAAAACAATCCAGATCCACAGCATTAGCTCATCACACCCATGCGGTCATTTGACAATGCTCACCAGCTGCAGGAAGGCGGCGATGCGGAACAGGTGGGCGCGGCAGCGGAGGGCCCCGGCCTGAGGGCTGTTTGGGGTGGGGGCTCCGGAGGGGGCCACCCGGTGCCCCAGCACCAGCAGGGCGTCTGTGCTGTGGCTGACTGCGCTCTCGTACTCCCCCTTGGCTAATGACCTGCAGGCTTCTTCACATGACTTCTCCGCTCTCCTGTCCGCCATGACTCAGGGACAGAATGACTGCAACACAAGAGCACAAAAGCAATTTTTAAGTTATATGAAAAAATAAAACTTAATTGTGATCCTATTAAATGTCGTTATGTATAGGAAATCAAGATCAAACTTAAAACTCCTTCATATTTGATTCCAACTTGCAATCATTGTATTGAAAAATTTAGCCATGTAAGGCAAGATTATGAATTGAAAATCATACACCGAATCATAGTACCGAAAAACTCGAAATATATTATTAACCTAACCCTTTACAATACAATATTTGTGTGAATACATCCATGTGACATGCACATGACCTGGGAACCACAGTGCTAGCTTAGCTAGTAGCAGCTAGCTGGGAAACCAAACTGACCTAGGAACACAGAGCCAACGAGGCCAGAAGCTGGTTGGGACACCAAACTGACATTGTACCACAGAGCCAACGAGGCCAGAAGCTGGCAAACTGACCTAGGACTAGGGGTGGAATCGAGAGAACCGGTTCCTACTCAGAACCGGTTCCAACTAACCAATTCCATCGGAATCGTACGCCTCCAACGTTATCGATTCTTCTAAACGATTCCGCACCACGTTTTCCGGTTTACTCAAACATTTTGCGACGACCCTGCACGCCCCGACAACCTTCAAACAACGAGGCATGGAAAGAGGGAAGCGATCGCAAGTCTGGCTCCATTTCACCCAACGCAATGAAAATGCTTCCGTACGTAATCAGTGCAATGCTGTCATTTCGTGTAAGGGTGCAAGCAAACACCAGAAACATGCTAAAGCATTTGTCTACCAAGCATGGAATTAAGTCCCAAGAATGCCATGTGTTCAAAAGCCTGCATACGAGTCAAACAAACTCCACTGTGTCCTCCGTTGACAACGGTAACGTTCACATTACATATCCTGCATTAGGAGCCCAGTGTCGCCTTGCAACTGCAGTTTTTATAGTAGTAGTGTAGTCGTTTTTATTAATAATGCCGACCTATACAAATTTCATGCATTTTAGATTATCGCTCTCAGGCAGCTGGCCCCTCGACATCGGCTCAAGTTACCCCTTTCACTCCCAGAAAAGGCAGATATGCTTATATTTTTGCATAACAATTGTTGATGCTCAGTAAAAAAAATAAATCTAAAAGATGTTATGGAGGCATTACAGTTCATGCCTATTTAATTAAAGTGGATGTACGTATGTTCACTGTTTTGTTTACTTTTTATATCCCTTCCCAGAAAAGTGTTAAACTTTAATTGAATGACGTTTGGTTTAAAGAGGACCTATTATACTACTTTTCTGGTCTTAATTTCTTATTAATGACTCCTATAACAAACCTGACACGAATCACAGCACAAGAAACAATGTAGATTTTCGGGAAACTCTTCCTCTGATCTGGGCGCTTTCAGCATTCTGTCAACACTCGGTTTCGTCCTTCTCCGCCCTTCGCCCCCCCTCCTGCCAACCCAACTCCATTGTGATTGGTTACCTTCCGTGAAGCGCGCGAGTGGGCAGATTTGAGGCATATGGGGGCGTGGCAGGAGTGCCTCTACGTAGATGATTTCCCAGAAATGTGAACAAGTGAATCGCAAACGTTGTCCCGAGTGTTTAGCGCTCTGCACAGCCACCCTAGACTGTCAGCAGGGAATACGTCGAAATGCATGTACGTCATTATTTGACACTTTAGTATGGTTAAACATGACTATCAATCATTATAACAACGTTTATAGGTCATAATAGTCGAAAAAGCATAATAGGTCCCCTTTAAGCTTAGTTAAGCTTACAGTTATTATCTAAAATATGTATACAAAAGTTTAGTGTTAAATCATAATTTAGCATGTTCAATTGTAAGTGTCTTCCTGTTTTTTTTATTACTTATTTATTTTAAGTCTAACTTATTTAGACTATGTTTCTTGTTCTTGTGTTGTTAGTATGCAGAAAATAAAATGGTTACTTTTGGTGCAGAAGACTGTAGAACTCTTTTTTTGCCACTCAATGAACTACTCAGGAATCGGTAACAGAATTGATCGAATTGGATCGACAATGGCATTGATATTGATAAAAACTTATCAATTCCTACTAGGACCACAGACCCAACGAGGTCATGGTTTAAATGCCGTGTTGCAGGGTTTATTTTCCAACAAATTTGTGCAATTTGCTTGTTTTAATAAAGATTTAAACTGTTATTTATTGTATTTAATGTTGTTACGCATCACAAAACGGAATGTAATACGAAAAAGTAGGTGCTATTTTAGCGGTTTGCTATTGATTCTCATTTCCCCCAGAATGCATTGCATGACGTCACGCTGTAGAGACACGGATCAAAGCCGCATTGAGACCCTTGAGAGTAGAGACTAGTAAGAGAGTGTTCAGCAGATAATACAGATACATAGATAAATAAATAGATATTATATATAGTTAGTATATGCTACATGTGAACCTCCTAAGATGGCGCAATTTGATTGCAGGCCTGTAGCGACGCGTCAACGTCAAAAATACGTCAACGTCAAATTTCTCCGTCGACAATTTGCCACACGTGGAAAAAACATTGCAAAATGGACAGAAGGGCAACCTCCTCACATTTTTGCCAACAAAGTCACAATAAAAGAAAATCTCAACAATAGTGTTGTGATTTACACTCTTTGCCAAATGGAGTTGGCATATCACAAGAGCACGACAGCAATGTTGGAGCATCTGAAACGGAGGCACCCCATTGTCACTCGTGATGGAGACAATAGCAAGTAAGCACCAACGTTGGTTAAATTAATTTCATGTTTGTGTGGTGTGTTGTGTGGCTTGGGCTCTGCACGGTGCGGTTTGTTCGTGCTGGGTTGGTGGCTAACGTTAACGTTGGCTAGCTACTGGCGCCTAGACAGCTGTTTAGCTAACGTTAGTTATCATCTAATGTTAGCTTGAATGGTAGCTGGCTTACGGCTGCAGAACACAGCTATCTCAGTTATAGTAGCTAAAATTAACTTTAGCTACTAACCTAGCACGAACAAACTGCACAGAGAGCCAAGATGCGTTGGTTAGCCTAGCTGAAAACATTAAAATGAGCATCCAAGTGTGATAGGGCTCATTTGAGTACCAAATATAGAACAGTGTAGATAGTAGGGATGGGCACGAGTAGTAAATTCCAAACTCGAATGATCGAAGGAATTCCTTGAGGATCGAGTACTCGTTTAATCAAATCTATTTATAGAATGCAACGCATCTGCAGCAGGAATAGGCCTAATGAGGAACGTCAATATTACCAACCAAACATGTAATGCTTATTCTCCATCAAAACAGTTAGAATAATCATAGTATTCATTATTTATTTTTGCAAACGTTCAAAACACATTTTCCTTACAAAAATAAATATGCGTCTCACAATTTAAAGGCCCACTAAGCAACTTTTTTAGCCAAAATTACATTAATTATGCTGGTTGAGAGTTATTCTGATGGTTCTGCAACCATTTCTGGGTCGTTTGGTGGGTGTGTCATTGCCCCATGTCACCTCTTCAAGGAAAAAGCGCATATGCAACTTGCTCTGTTCGGACCGACACAATCCGGATGTGACGCAGCGGAAGTATCCAATCACGCCTCGAAAATGTAGTCAGATTGTAGTTTCGAAAATGCTTTACGGCACAGACACAAAGCCAAACATGGCACCGGCTAGATATAAACAGCCAGTTGCGAGGCAATTGTTGCATTCATCATGGATCAATCGACTGATAAGGGACCCAAGAGGCGACTGTCGGTGGAACAAAAGAAGAATGGACCAGAAAAGAGATCAGACACGAGGGAAAGGGGAACTATGCAACTTTTTTGGCTTGATTTACCTTAAAATAACAGGCTAAGAGTCATTGCGATGGTTCTATTATACATTTTTGTTCGATTGTTCGTTGTTTCGACTCCCCCTTGCGCATCTTGGCGGAGAAAAGGAATATGTTTCTGCTGGTGACCCGCCGCCCACTCTCGCGGGAGTCTCGGGTCTCGCGAAGTAACGAATTGCTTTTGCCGTATAGAATGCAACATGTTTAATAGCCTAACTTTCAATAGATGGAGAAAAACCTGAATGTCATGAACATCGCAATAACGAGGCGTTACCAGTAGCATATGTGTGTGCGCCAGAATGGCAATGTGCGTATGCGTGTGTGAGTGACGTCAGCGAGTGAGTGGACGAGCGAGGAGAGCGAGCGGTAGCGCATGTGTCTAGTGAAGAAGCGAACGAGTCCGGTAGAATAAAGTACCCATCCTGTCAATAATCGGTGGCCGCTTCATTCCGACCTATAAGCAGAAAAACTGCCAGTCAAATCACACAAAACACTAGAGACAGGATGACACAGGCCCCCTCTGGATAAATGTCGTTCATATCGCATATGAGCACTTCGACGGCTGTGGAGAAATGCGATCCTCCGTAGCCACGGAGGATTGCAGTCGCATACTTACGGCATCGATAGGAGGGGGCGCTGTCAGCAGACTATTATTTAGACAAATTATTAGCAAATTTCAATCGGACAATTTGACCGCAGAGTTAGAAAGGGCGTATCGCGCTTCTGCCTTCTCACACCGCGAGACAGGTTCGTGGCTCGGTATCGCGATTTTCGGTTTGATACGGCCCTACCGTCGGCGTCAACTATAAAAAAGGATGGATTTATGTTTATTGCAATACAAATACACCATTGTTGTGTTTCAGGAGCATATGTTGCCGCATAGTACTTGTAGTACTCTGGTAGTTCGATTTCGCTTGGCATATTTTACATTTCACCTTATGATCTCCTATTTCTTTTAAGTATTTCAATTCTTCGCTGCGCTTTGCTTTAACCGCCATCTCTTAACTTTTTGAATTCTGGCGTACCTGCACATGGCACGGCACGCGCCACACAGTAATTTGATACATTTCATTTGCTTTGTGCCAACGACATGCGTTAGTGGCGCCGCACAGAAAATTGATACATTTGCTTCAGAAAACTTTCTTTGTGTGTGTATATGCAAACTCGAGTTTGCCTGTGTCCACCAACCAAGTTCATTTGTAACGAGGAGTACTCGAGTAATCGATTCCTCACGCCCATCCCTAGTAGATAGAGTACTCTACGAGCCTCTAGATAAATATGAATGCATGAGCACCAAGAAACAAACTGGTGCTCCTGTGAGAACCAGATCAAAATTGTTATGTACACCCCTGGCAATTTCCATGTTACAAAACAACACAGACACAGCTGCTGCGTTAGGCTAGCCATGATGATCAAATGCATTGTTGGACATAACATTACTTTTAAGTTGCCACGTTAGCATTCAAATTAACTAATCATAGCATAGCACTGCAATGAGGATAAGAGCAGTGCTTAATTTGTCCAGTGGGAGCTCCCGGAGCGCTGAGGACGGGGGGGGGGGGGGGGGGGGGGGGGGGGGGGGGGTTTGTGTCGTTCACCTACGGACTTCATTGAGGGTTTCATTCCATCTATACACGGGTGTACGCCTGCAGCACGGGGCGCCAAAGTACCTATTCCTCACGCAATGTTATGTCGTACTTCATTGATTACCGCTACGCAGCGCATTTTTTTTTTATACTGCTCATGGCGGAGCTGGCGGAGCTGGCGGAGCGCACGTCGGAGCTTCCGGAGCGCGCGTCAGAGCTTCCGGAGCGCGCTCCCCCTTGCTCCCCCTCAAATTAAGCACTGGATAAGAGTAGATTTAAAATGCCCCACTGTCATAACTGTTGTTCTAATATGCATTGCTTTTGTGTTTTCTAGGACAAAGCAAAGAACCTTGCCGTCCTATCTTGGGAAAGAGACACAATGCACTCCACAGAAGGCAGCTGAGCTGAGCAAAAGGATCTTGAGAGTAAGTAATTATTAGCTCGCTGTTGCTTGCTGTGAGCATCTTTTAGGATGGAAAGGCTGTGTCCAGGGCCAACTATTAGACGCCATAGTTCTAGTTCTAGGCTACCTTCCACCACGTCTCCCAAACGTGACGTCATCACCGAATGACGTTAGAAAACACCCGTTACTGACAAAAACTGGACTTTAACACTATTTCCAGTTAACCTGCATGTAGGCCTTTAAGTAGCCACAACTTTTAAATTATCTTTTGAGATAAATAATTTATTGAAAATAAAGATTTCAATCATTGTATTGCCGTAAGTTGGTTGTTGTGACTATTGGTGGATAAATGTGTTTGTTGGCTTCATTCTCACAGGCTTCCTTTGGAGTTTGCCTCTCTTGCATACAACATACATACAACAACCTTGGACTTGTCACAACTACTGCTACTTGATTTGTATCAGTCATCTTTCTCATTTCCATCTCCTTGTTTTAGCTCTCATTTATACCATTTAATGAAGTTGCCAAATTTCTATATTTTAGCTTAGTCAATAGTATCCATCCCAAATCTCTGCCCTGTCCCACACCGTTCAAACCCCACCGTCTGCTCTGTCCCACACTGTTCATCCAACCCCACCGTCTGCTCTGTCCCTCACTGTTGATCCAACCCCACCGTATGCTCTGTTCCTCACTGTTCATCTAACCCCACCGTCTGCTCTGTCCCGCACTGTTCATCCAACCCCACCGTCTGCTCTGTCCCACACTGTTGATCCAACCCCACCGTCTGCTCTGTCCCTCACGGTTCATTCAACCCCACCGTCTGCTCTGTCCCACAGTGTTCATCGAACTCCACTGTCTGCTCTGTCCCACAGTGATCATCGAACTCCACTGTCTGCTCTGTCCCACACTATACATCCAACGCAACACTCTAAGATAAGAGTGTCAGATGGTGTCAATATTGATTTTAATATTGTTCACGGATGTTATTATCAGGATTCTTGCCCCTTTTAGTTCTAGTTTTACCAGACTTACACAGGATTTCCCCCAGTTTAAATTTGTGAAACTTTTTTGATTAAATAAGGATTTTTTTTTTGTAAAACGCATAAGTCATGTGTGTTTGAGCCGATGTTTCGGTGCCTGCAAACAGACTTTTTTGAAACCAGGTCCAATGGGGAAAAAGAAAAACGGCCACCTGCAAATTATGACGTCATCGCCCCCCCACCAGGGGGTAACTTTGGATTTCCATCAAATTTGTTTTGTTTGATTTGTATTATTTTTGTAGCTTTAAATCAGTGGTTTTCAAACTGTGGGGCGCGCCCCCCCAAACCATTTAACAAATCTACACACTTGTATCTTCAATAATATCTAAACAGAATTTCGTTATCATTTAAAATTTCTTCAGAATCACAGTTTTAGTTTCATACCGCTTCGTTTTCAGCTGTTTTCATTGAAGACGTCAGCCCATTCTGATACACCTACTTCTAGACATCGTAACTCATTCATTTTTCAACCGTTTACCATCGTTCAAACCATTGAACAAATCTACACACTTGTATCTTCAATACTATCCAAATGGAATTTTGATAGCATTTATACTTTTTTCAGAATCACAGTTTTAGTTTCAAACCGGCATCGTTTTCAGTTGCTTATAATAATTTAGGTCACCATAGCAACGCCGGTAAACAAACCCCGCCGAATAGTCGAATCTCTGGACTGAAAAAGCAGATCTGATTCGACTCTGAAAATTCAGAGTCGGGGACCCTGAATGAAACTGTGTAAACTAATCAGTTTACACAGATTAAGATGTTGAAATGGATTTAAAAAAGGTTAAGCTAAAACATGCTTGGATAAAGTTGTTAAATTGTGTTAAGAAATGTGTTTAAAAACGCACAAAGAAGTTGTAATGTTTCAGAAATATGTTTAAAATGTTTAAAAAATATGTTTCAAAAGTTAAAAAAAATATGTTTCAAATGTTTTAAAATTATGATCAGAGATGTTTAAAATGTGTAAAATAATTAAGATAGCTTTCAAAACACAGGTCTTTAGAACTTTTTTTTGGGGGGGGGGGGAATTATTTTCTCTGAGGGGGGGCTCACTCTCTCACACTTTGAAAACCCCTGCTTTAAATACAGCCCCTTGGTAAATGTAATAACTAACTGTACATTAAAAAGTATTTTCTCTCTCTTGCTCCATCTACAAGGTTTAACAACTGCTTTCTCCTCATCGACTGTATGTTTGTATACGGCGCGCAGGCTTGATACGCATGCTCTGCCTCGTCGTCTTTTTTTTTTTGGTGGAGAACCAGCGCCACATATAGGCCTTGAATATCTATATCAGCGTTTCTACAGCTAGATGCGTTTTTGCAATGAGTCTTTACGGAGAAATTCCTGAAACGCTGCCAAGGAAATTGGAGGGGAAAAGATAGTTTTCGCTCTTGTGGACGGGGCCTAAGACACGCCTCTTTAGTTGCATTACAGCCTGCTTAACAAAAGCTACCGCTGTCTGATGACAGAGCAGCTCCCTTTCTGATTTCAAACTCCACACAACTTCATTGGGCTAATGCCCTCTATCCTAATTACTCTAAGACACACATTTAAAAATGCTTTGAAACAAAACATGACCATAAAAAACATGGAGGTCCCCTTTCCTTTGCAACTTTAAACCACTGTGGTAGTACAAGAGCAGGGATGGGCAACTTTCATGATAAGGAGGGCCACATTTTTCATCATAACCATCAGAGGGCCACATGACTGCACACTTCAACTAAACGTGAGCTGAGAGAAGCTACTCAATTTTGTAGGAATGCACCGAAATGAAAATTCTTAGCCGAAACCGAAAACCGAAACACCGCAAGTAATTATTATGCCAATTATTAGTACCATTTAGGGTTGCCTCTGTATAAGTTGGCAGCTTGTCTTTGCACTGTTTTATTTTTGATGTGTTTTTTTCATAAAAAAAGAAATATACAAACCTAATAGGCTACCTAATAAAGCGTTGGAACACGCAAGACCGGTAACCATAGCAACGCCGGTAAACGAACACCGCGAAGCCCAATCCCTACGAGAGCTCCCCGCGCTACGGACATCCGGAGGCGCACAGAGCTTTTGGCCGTGATGTAATGCATAAAATTATATTATACTATTATATATAGATCGTTATAAGACGCTGTCACCGAGAATTGGCGAGCTGCCAGACGCTGTCACCGAGTGTGAGAGGAGAGATGACGGAGAAGATGGCGGTTGACCTAGTTTCAAAGTTTATACCGTTTATACTCTGTAATACCGGTGTTGAAACGAGTGTACTACTCGGTGTGAAAATGTCCATACCGCGGCAACCCTAGTACCATTGCATTTATGGCTATGACTGTGTACTAACTTCATTAAAATCAAGGCATCGCAATCTTTGCAAATCGCTATACGTGGGTCTTTCTCAGAAACATTGAAAAACGTCCACAACGCAGACATATTGGCGCTTATCCAGACAAGCGTGTGCTGGCCGCGCCTTTAGTATGTGTCACACATTTCTGTTTCGGCCGTGTTGTTTCGGTGATAAAAGAATTTCGGCCGAAAACCGAAAATGCACTTTTGGGCTATTTTCGGCAGAAAATTGTGGCCGAAAATTCGCTGCATCACTACAATTTTGAATTTGGTAGATATGATTTCCTGTATTCTGGTGCATTTTGGGGATGGCCACTACCTAAAAAATCGTCCAGAATCATAACCTATGTAAGGTATGTTAATTGAACCAACATACATTCATTTCATGTTTTCCATGCTCAAACAGCCACATGAATGGTCAGTATTTTTATCAGTGCAAAGGGCTCACATGCATCATCATTCAATGATGTCACAAAACAGAAAAACTGTGGCTCAACATTAAGTGCAACAACTCAATGAACTCAAACACAACAAGCATGATATTCATTGCAGTTGTAGCAGCGACTTAAGTGGATATCTTTAATGACTGATATCATACCTAAGCAAACTGGACGCATGGGTTTGCCTTTGAATTCTATGAATTCTTCTCATCTTTCTTGACCGAGTATTCTGTAACTCCATCAATAATTTTTCTTTTGTATTTTTTTATTATTATGTGCGGGCCCCGCCTGACTGAGTGAGGATGCGTCCCTGTACTAGAGTGCTGTCTCTGCCCTGACAGACCATTGGAGAAGGAAGCCAAAGGGCCTCAGCCTGATACAAATGTGTGTTATGGTTTACATCAGCCATCTTGGCATCCCTACTACAAGGCACATCAAAGAGATGCATCTGTAACTGTAGCTCACAACCAAGCCCACGTGCATTCAGAACACACAACACTGATGCTGTATCTTGGTGGGACAGGCAGCGCCGCAACAGCCTAGTGTTCTAGCCCCAGCAGGACTGGCAACTCAAAGCCAGGGCATTTAAAGACACTATCAAATCAAAAAATGTACTTTAAATCGGTAGCTCATTGACACAGTCATATAAACCTCCCATTCAACAAAGTACACCCATCAATATGCCAATGCTGATGTTTAACATCCAATCCGCGTAACTCCCCATTGCTGGTCGGATGTTACATTAACTTGTCAGTGCCGGTAGGCTTCACATTCAAACCAATAATTGAATAACATCTTTCCACTCAACCCTCAAATTCTCAAATGTTCCTTTCCACAATCCAATGAATTCCTGATGGATCAAGATATATTTCTGTTTTGCTATTATCGATTTTGATAATAACATTTGGATAATAACAATATAACAAAAAGTTAGAATTAGGATAGGCTTTGAATGCCATTTCAAGTTGTCTTGAATAAGCAGCAAGCCGCTGCTTGAGAAGCCAGGGTTCTCGTCACTGAGGCCCCGTCGACACCAGGCGAAAAACGATCCGGTTTCGTTTTATGCTGTTCAGGAATATCTCCGTAAAGACGGAGTCATTGCGAAACCGCAACGAGCTGTGGAAACGCTTTGGTAACTATTCAAGGGCTGGTTCTCCACAGAAAAAAGTGGAGCGCATCGAGCCTGCGCGCTATATACATACATTCAGTCACGAGGAGATTCAACCTTTTAAATTGAGTAGAAATACTTTTTAATGTAGTTAGTAATTACATTTATCAAGGGGCCATATTGAAAGCTACAAAAATAATACAAATAAAATAATAAATAAAAAATTCAAAGCAACTCTGATGTCCCCCAGCTGGTTGGAGACTAATGACGTCATCGTTTGCGTTTCAGGCTTCCACACGAATCGTAACACGAAACCGCATAGGTCCGGATAGATTTGAAACCACCTCCGAGGGTGGTTTCAGAAATGTGCGGTTACGGGCACCGGATTCGCCGGCTCCGTCTGGACAGTCGGCCGAAACGCACAAGACTTATGCGGTTTCACCAAAAAATCGGCTCCGTGTGGACAGAGCCTGAGATTAAGGCCCGCGGAATCCCATGTCCTCCCAGGTGCGGGTCATGCCACCCACGGTACGAGGCGTGTCCCCAGCGGTGCGGGCTTACCCGGTGGAGCCAAGGTCGCAGCAACTCAACCTTCCCAAGAAGCATCTCAACTTCTGGTCCCATTGACAATCTCAAATCGGGTAAAAGCTTAAAATACTTCAGCACACATACATGGCATTATCCAGATAGAAAGGATTCAATCTAAAATGAAACTACAACACAACAGACTTTGCTCATGCACCAACACATTGATGAGTCAGTGAGCTTGTGAGACAGAGCTACACACAGCTTTTGAGACACAACCATCATTCCATGAAACACTGATTTTTGGTAAAGATACATAGATGCTTATGTTTTGATAAAAACTTTCTATGAAAACTTGAATAGTATTGTCTCATTTCCACATCATCCCTAATCACACTGAGCTGATAGCCGTTTTTTTCACTTGTTTGACATTTAAAGTGTGGATTTTTGCAATTGTATCATCTGAAGTAAATCCTATTACTGAGACCAATTGAATCAGATTCAGCTTGCAAGCTTCTATGTTTGTTTGACCATGACAAGGAAGGAATTTGAAGTTCAACCATGACACTTCCTAATTAAATCGAAGAACACAATATTACTGCTCTGAAATATTAAATTGTGAGAAAGAATAACACTCAATTTAGAGTACTCTATACAGACTTATACGTCTTCTGATGAAAAACAGTGAGTAATGTGCTCTGCAATATTTCTATCCATTTAATATGAAATTTGAACTTTTGGTTCAAATATTAAGAGAGTGCAGTAGCTCCATTCTGGATATTACTTTAACATTTTATACATTACAGGGAGTTATTCATTCCCAGACGGAAGGGAATAAAACACACAAAGCCTTCTTACATGTTTAAAAATATATGGGTTGACATTACCATAGTAACTTGCATAACTTATCAAAAAGGATTGTGTGACTGTGGATCTTTGCTGGGATATAATGTACCATTTGATGTCATAACAAGGGGTGAAACTCAGCCATATCACCGCGTTGTTAATGGTTTCTGTCCAAGGAAAGGGATACAAGAAAGGATTTGATGTGGTGAGGTAACTCCTTAGCTTACTAGAAAACAAAACGAGGTATTAGTAGTAGACGGAACAATACCAGATAACGTCATGGAGTTCAGGGCCCTGGTGAAGAGAGCACAACATAAACAACCGTGTGTACAGCCAGTACTGCACTGGTGCATCCAGTGAGATCCTATAGGAGGCTCATCCACCAGATCTACTTGGTTTTCTCCGTCAGACTGTTTTAAATTCTGCAACTTGTCCCAAAGCTGAGTAAAGAGCAAACATACAAGTGTGCTGTGTGACTTCATCAGGAGGAGCTGTGTTCGGCTGGTCCACTTCCCTGCCTTCTGCAACACACCGACCCCGTTACAAACAGACACAGACATGAGTAAGTACCACGGCAGACAAGAGTCGGTACCACGGCCAAAACGAGGCCCACGAACCGCTGGGACCACCGGAGAGCTGCTTGGTCACAACAGGGCCTTTCCCGACACCGAACTGGCAGGATCACAACAAGAATAGCTGGCTAGCTTGTTAGCTTTAGCTAGCAATTTGGCTAGGCTAGCAAGCTAAATGGGTTCGGGCCTGAACATTTGGCACGGTTTTAAGAGTCATATAATTTATCAGACATCGTATTATTAAGTACGGGGCGAATTACTACATTCGCTATTCGCTATAAGATTTTACGGACATAATTTCTTTCACCGTACTTGCATCGAAAACGACAACTGAAAGGCCTGAAAAAGGGAAGTGTACACTTACCTAGCCTTACTTTCTACGCCATCTTGGATCCACTTGTCAGTCCATCGCAGAGCACGGCGGGACCGCGCGCCTCGTGAAGGTTGAGGGGGTACGCGTGCGCGCGTGCATACACAACGTTCATCCGTAGTGCGCGTAGACGCGTGACAGAGGAACTTGGGCCCGGATGGGCAAAAGATCAATATAAGTTTATCTTACTGGGATTTGGGAATGACATACGGAGCCGGGTTTTGGGATTCCCACAGAGTTATTCATTGCATTATTTCTTGACTAGCAGTTTGAATAAAAATAGTTCCTGTGCAACACCAATAGATGGCCCCATCCCAGCCTTCATAACAGAACGTATGTATATTCTACACCAAGGCCTTTATAGAAGGTTTTAGAACCATAAATACTAAACTGATAGCAAATCTGTTTTGATTTTGTTTAACATCACCACTTGTAATTATGTAGGTGGTTAGCTCAAAATATCATATCAAAGATATGTTATCGCCCTCCATAAAAGAGCTGTAAGAAAAGTCAAGTATACAAAGTAAAGTAGATGAATAAATCAGGCAACACTTAAGTGCAGAGGAAAATGTCCACTAAACATATAGTTTAATGTTATTTCAAAGTAGACATTAAAGACTTTATGCCATTCTTTGTTACAGCAAGTTGCAACGAGGCTCAACCACCAAAAACACCAACATGAAGACCTTTGTTATACCTAAAGGAGGAAGCCATGTTGAGCTGCCAAAGGTCAAGACAGGTCATCCTCTCTGGGGTTAATGGTGACGAGGGGGGGGGTGTGTGGATGTGAACAAGGTACAGCGCTACGGGATGCTAGTTATTCCGGAAATGAACTTGGAACTTTATCAGCATACGCCGTCCACCATCTGACTGCGTTTTTTTTTCTTCTTTTTTTACAAATACCAAAAAAAGAAATATCAGTAGGCACATGAACAATGTTAACCCAAAAAAAATAACACAGATGCCACTTGGGCTTTGTGGTTCACTGAAGGTTATGGATCATCTCCTCCTTGGCGATGAGATGGGTGGTCTTATTGACCAGCGACATGAGCGAGTTGAGCTTGTGGGACCAGTCGTTGAGCAGGTCGTTGGGGTCCTTGGGCCTCTGGAAGTTGATGATGCCGGCCAGACGGTCCACCTTGGCATAGATGGTCTTGTTCACCACCAGGGAGGAGAGGAACTCCTCAGACTCCTACAGGGCACACAAAGACAGACGGACACAGATGGACGGAGACAAACGGACATAAGCAGAGAAAAGGTTTAGGAGGGAGTATATCTGAACTTTGGAGTACTTTATATATGAAGTCGTGAAACACAACTGCTTTGCTCCGTTGGGAATATAATTCAACTAGGAGTTAAAATATAACCCCAAAACAGAATAAATCCTAAAAATAGAGAAAATAGGCAAAGTGTTCACAAACATGAATTTAAGACTATCTATACCATAAAAATATAAACCACATAGCCAAGTATAACTTGATCAGAGCCCCAACTACCACAGGACACCCTGGTCATGTCCTCTGAGGTAACCTTCCATAGTACAATGTAACCAAAGAAGGATAAACGATAGTTATGTTATTATAACTCTAGTTCTATGATTGTAGGCGTAGCCGTCTAGGCTTCGCCTTATGGGCTTGTCCCGTGCGCGCGCTGAAAATTCAAACTATGCACCGATCAGCGTGGGCACCGCCCACATTTCCCCACGGTATCGTGTCTATATAACGCAGTGTATACCGTCGCTCATCCTCCACGCTTTTCTTTCAGCATTTGGAGGGTACAGCAGGTGGGAAACTAGACGGCTACGCCTACAATCATAGAACTAGAGTTATAATAACATGACTATCATTCTATTTCATGTAGGCTACGCCGTCTAGGCTTCGCCTTATGGGCTAAGGTGAAGCTGCGAGCGGAGCCCGATCAATGTACTCCTGCTGGACCCCAGTCAAAACAACCTAAGTCACTAGAACACATTAAGACAAGGAAGTGTAAAACACAACAGCTTAATAAAAAACTAATTCCTCCTAGATCAAGCAAGGCAATGATCAAGGGAGAAAAAAGTGAGTCTGTAAAGACTCCGGCTCTAATCCGTGCTTCATGGAACCCATGAAAAGGAAAAGAAAAACCAGAGCAACACGGTTTCCATTAGGTCCGCTACTACCGGGTCGGGGCCACAGAATCCGGCTCTCCAATAAGGGGACTCTCTCGGCCGTTTCTTATTAGAAGAAAACGGCGGGAGTGCCGCACTGGCAAACAAAGCCACCTGACAATTGGCGAGCCAATAGAAACCCCCCTAGCCTGTTTTCTATTTGAAAAAAGGTGGGAGAGTGACTGGTAATCAAGTCCAACTCGCCAGCCGGCGAGAGGAAATCCAACCACGCCGCTTTAAAGAACATGTCTATATTCTTAAGCCGTAAAAAGTGTTCCGGACTCCAGCACAGAGTTGCAGAGTGAGCCCCTGGACATGTCTAACATGTAAAAACGGACAAAGGGGCCGGGGGAAGACCAAGACAAAGTCGCGCAGATGTCTTCCACCGAAACGCCCTGAGTAGAGCCGTTGAAGAGGCCACGCTCCGTGTGGAGTGAGCTTTAACGCCCAATGGTGGCGCCAAGCCCTGCCGAGAGTAGGCTAAGCAAACACCCTCACATACCCAGCGAGAAAACCGCTGTTTAGAGAGAGTGCGGCCCCTGCTAGCGTCGCTATAACACACAAACAACAGTTGTGTGGAGCGGAACGCGGCCGAGCGATTCCCGTACATAGCCAACGCCCGAACCGGGCACAGGAGATGCAAATCCGCCTCCGCCTCACTAGAATGAGGCGGGGGGTGAAAAGCCTTAAGCACAATATCCCTCGACCGAAAATAACTATTCATGTTCTTGGGGAGGAACGCAGGATTAGGTCTGAGCAACGAGAAGGAGCCGTCCTCGTTTAGCAACAAGCAACTCGGGCTGACAGACAGCGTTAGCTCACCGGCCCACTTGGCAGAAACCAAGGCCAACAAGAGTGCCGTCTTAAATGACAGGGCATCCAAGGGGGCCTGAGAAAGAGGCTCGAAAGGATCCCTGGGGAGATCCCAGCGTGGTGTAAGCACACGTGAAAACAGGCCTAACCCGTCTAGCCCCACGCAAGAATCATGACCAGTGGATGGCTGAAGATCGGTCCACCATCACAGCCTGCATGGCCAGCCGAAACGGCTGCCGCAAAATAATAATAATAAATGACATTTATATAGCGCTTAATATGGTACTCTAAGACGCATAGACCTTGATAGTGGAGAAGGCCAAACCTTTTTCCAATAAGTTTTGCAGAAACTAAAGCACGCTTCCCACCTCGCATTGAGATGGGACAGCGTGGTTCCTCTCACACCAATTAGAGAAGGCGCACCACTTCGCCGCATAGAGGGAAGAAGTAGAAGGCGCACGAGCGCTCTGAATAGTGTTGATAACCGTCTCAGGCAAACCTTTGCCCTGCAGGATCAACCTCTCAGGAGCCAAACCAACAGCCGTCCCGAGACATCGGGCGGGTAGTGCACCGTCCCGTTGGCCTGTGAAAGCGCATCCGGCCTGAACGGTACTGGCCACGGCGCCGACCGCGAGAGCGCGGCCAGCTCTGGAAACCACAGAGCTGAACGGTTCTCCGGGGCCACTAATATCAGGGACAGTCTCTCCTGTCTGACCCGTTCCAGAAGAGGAAGGATCAGCTGGAGCGGGGGAAACGCATACAAGAGAGCCCGCGGCCAAGGTGTGTGTGCCAACGCATCTACCCCAAACGGCGGAAGATCCCGAGGGCTGAGGGAGAACCACCACCCGCAGTGCGTGTTCTCCCTGGACGCGAAGAGGTCCACCTGTGCTGTCCCGAACCTCTGCCAGATCAGTCTGACAATGTCGGGAAGTAACCGCCACTCATCTCGGCGGGGACCGCCTCGAGACATGAGGTCCGCCCCAAAGTTCTGGGCGCCCGCGATATGCAGGGCTCTCAGACTGAGGAGATACTGATGAGCCCAAAGCCAGAGCTCGACCGCCTTTCGGTGGAGAGCAGGGGAGCCGTCTCCCCCCGTCTGTTGATGTACGCCGCCGCCGACACGCTGTCTGTCCTGATCAGAACGTGGCGGCCGCGCACCAGGTGAAAAATGCAACAGCACTTTCCTCACAGCGTCGAGCTCCAACACATTTATGTGTGCTGTAGGGGGCGTGCGCCACTCGTCTCCGACCGAGTGAGAGGCATGTTCCTCCCCAACCCGTCAACGAGGCGTCCGTGAAGACCATTACGTAGGACGCCACCCTGCCCAGGGGAACACCCCTGAGAAGGGCGGAGGGTCTTTTCTAGGGATGCACAATATATCGGCAGTGATATCGTTATCGGCCGATGTTAGTCATTTTTTAACATATCGGCATCGGCCCGATAAGTAAAACTGGTCCGATATTAATTTCCTAGTCTTGTTGCCGTTGTGTGTGTTTTTTGCCCATGCGCAGCTTGTTTGGTCATGTGACATTGTCAGTGACGCAGCCAGAGACGCACGGAGAGGCAGTACAGGAGTGTTTGTCACCTTAACTGAAAAGAATCAATGTCGGCGGTTTGGATGTTTTTTACGGTCTCAAATGAAGGTACTCGAATTGCAATATGCAGTACTTGCAAAGCCGAAGTAATGCACAGAGGATGCCGTGTCAAATCATTATATACATGGGATGGGCACGAGTAGTAAATTCCAAACTCGAGTGATCGAAGGAATTCCTCGAGGATCAATCGAGTACTCGTCAAATCAAATCTATTTTTAGAATGCAACGCATCTGCAGCAGGAATAGGCCTGATGATGAACGGCAATATTACCAACCAAACATGTAATGCTTATTCTCCATCAAAACAGTCAGAGCTATCAGAGTATTCATTATTTATTTTTGCAAACGTTCAAAAAACATTTTCCTTACAAAAGTAAATATGCGTCTCACAATTTAAATCACGTCGAACCAAGGCCTGTAACAGTTTAAAAAAAAAACGAAACAAGTAGCCTAACCATTGCAAATAAATGCTTAAAGCTGCAAATAAAACGGCAGCAAATGGACTATGGAAATACTCAGCGTTGTGATCTTCTCTACACGACCGGGATTACAGCCGTGTCTTGCGGCGGTGAAAATAGCCGACACTCTTTCACTTTCACCGTTGCTGCGGGTCTGCTTTCCCGAACTCACCGTTGTGTTTCAGGAGCATATGTTGCCGCATAGTACTTTCTGGTAGCTCGATTTCGCTTGGCATATTTTACATTTCACCTTATGATCTCCTATTTCTTTAAAGTATTTCAATTCTTCGCTGCGGTTTGCTTTAACCGCCATCTCTTAACTTTTTGAATTCTGGCGTGCCTGCACACGGCACGGAACGCGCCATGGAAATGGATGCATTTCATTTTCTTTGTGCCCACGTCATGCGTTAGTGGCGCCGACAGAAAATTGATACATTTGCTTCAGAAAACTTTGTTTGTGTGTGTATATGCAAACTCGAGTTTGCCTGTCCCCCAACCGAGTTCATTTGTAACGAGGAGTACTCGAGTAATCGATTCCTCACGCCCATCCCTACATTATCGTAGCGAAATACAGTTTCTGTTGCGTTTTATTTGGCGTTCCGTAATCCCATTGAAACAGGAACCGGAACCGGAACCGGATATGTTTATATTTGGTTGTAGTCTTTTCGCTCGGTTCTCCGGATCAACAGTAGGGCTAGAACCGAGTGAAAAGACTACAACCAACCTCCCTTGATATATTTGATTTAGTCTATTTCACAGATTTGAGTTGAAATTGACTTAAACTTGAAACACTTTTTGTAATTTATTAGACAAGTGTCTGGTTTCCATGAATATTGGCAAATTTGATTTAAGTTATTAAACCTTGTCAAGATGTTGTTATTTGTGATCGTTATTGTGATTTATGATCCAAACTTTTTAATAGATGCAAGTTGTAAAAGTAGCCTAAAACTAACACCGTTAGTAACTTGTGTTTGTTATGGATGCCCTGTAACTTGTTGAAGAAACAATGTATTTCGAAGTTTTGGTAAATAAAGAAAGAAATAACTTTTTCATATTCACAGTGTTTACATGTTCTTCAGTATACAAAATCATCATAGAAACTTGTTTTTATACCAATATTGATATCGGTAAATATCGGTTATCGGGCGTAACAGCAATTTTTATATTGGATATCGGTATCGGTCAAAATTTTCATATCGGTGCATCCCTAGTCTTTTCCAATATTCCAGGTCTGGCGACACCAAACGGGGAACGAGGAGCACCCTGAGCTTGTGTCGCCTGGGGTCCAACCGTTGGCGAGCAAACCACCACTGGAGTCTGCGCATAAAGAGCAGACCCAGGGGGACCACGGGGCGGGCAGCTGCCATCAGCCCTAATAGGCGCATGGTGGACAGTGCGGTCACGTTTCTGCGAACGCGAAAAACGGGAGAGCGCCGACAGGATGGCGTCTCGCCGAGGAGGCGAAAGCATCGCAGTCATGGTGGCTGAGTCTAGGCAAAGCCCCAAGTAGACTGTCTGCCGGCTGGGGAGCTCTTCTCCCAGTTGATGGCAAAACCCAGGAAGGAGAGATGGTTTATCACCAACATGGTGTCCCTTCTCGCGGTCTCTTCCGAGTTGCTCAGAATGAGCAGGTCGTCTAGGTAGAAGAGAATCCTCTTTTCCTGACGCCCTGAGCGGTTCCAACGCCGTCTCCACACACTTCGTCTTCTTCTTAATAGTAGTTCTCAATTTCTCGCACAAGTGCTGAAAGAAAAGGGAGGATGAGCGACGGTATACACCGCGTTATATAGACACGATACCGTGGGGAAATGTGGGCGGTGCCCACGCTGATAGGTGCATAGTTTGAATTTTCCAGCACGGGACAAGCCCATAAGACGAAGCCTAGACGGTGTAGCCTACATGAAATAGAACAGGTCCACTGCTGACGAAAGGGGGCTGTTCGCTACAGCTTGTTGTTACTCCTCCTCTGTCCAATGGCTTCATCCCGGCTAAATACTGATTCTTATAGGCGGACTCTTCCAAATAAAGAGCCGGTGACAAAATGATGCATTTCCCTCTTTAGTTAACGTTTTTACACTGCCAAATATGCCCTTCTTATGCCCACCATGGTCCCTGCGTTTAAACTGACTGAGGTAATATACCGGCTTGATTTCGCACCCCAATTTACCCTCTCGGAACCTACACATATTGGGGGTTTCATTTAGATGTAAATGTGATTAGACGGCCTTGCGGTTCAAGGGGCGGGACTTGGGAAGAGGCGTTGCTGCGTTGTCTCTACAACAGAGACAAGCAGCGATAAACATTAGTAGTTCTAACTGGAGAGACGATCAAATCTGCCAGCTGCGGACCTTTATGGGAGAGAAGGTGATGCAGTCGCATTTAACGAAGACGGTAGCAGATGGTGCGATCTACGAGAAAGTACTAGAGAAACTTTAGATTCTTGCATGATAGTGTCTTGAATCATAAAAAATATAAAACATTCTGAGTATGCAAATTATTCTGAAGACGTCTACTCTCTGTGCGTAGCTCCGTCTACTCCAACAAACCAAGAAAGCCGGCTCAGGGCCCCAGAGTGCGCCTAATTTTGGCGCACATGAGCCTAGAATTCGGGGTAGTGTGACCAAATATTTTATTTGGGCGCACCGGTGCGACTGAAAATGTATCTGGTATAATTATTATTATTTATTTTTTTACAGAGCAGTCTATTCATAATATTGTAATAACCCTGGAAGAGGCAGTGAATGAAGTATTAGACAGCGATTAGACACCTAATAAACCGTTGGAACACGCAAGACCGGTAACAATAGAAACGCCGGTAAACAAACCCGCGAAGCCCAATCCAGGGGCCTGTACTACGAAGCTCGATTAGAGGGTTAGCGAGGTATGTTGAGCTGAAAGCCTGGGTTAGCTGTACCATGAAAGTCGATCTCTTTATGCGTCACTGTATCACCATGGTGACTTTCGCTCCCAACCAAACCTGGTCGGGAGCAGCTTTTCAGCGAGTCTACCCTGAGATCGGCTACTTATATCGGCGTGCGCAGCTTCCTAGCCCCTCCTCCGATAATGGCGTCACCATTTGTGGGTGTTCCCATGGACCTCGGCGCACTTATCGTACAGACGTCTCTCCGGAGACAGAGGGTTTTTCGGGAGAGAACCGATCCCTTGGCATTGTCTGACGATATTCTTTATGAGAGATACAGATTCGGCATTTATTTAAGGCATTTATTTAACAGTCAAGATATTATTAATCAATGGCGTAAATATCGACGGTGCAACCGGTGCAGCTGCCCGGGTTGCCCCCCCTCCCCCCCCCCCATTAATCAACTTCCCCCCCCCCCCCCCCCCCCCCTCCCTCAACAACTCAGCGCAAGGCAGGCATGGTCCTCAACAACTCAAAACTTGGGTGCACCATAAATACGTGCTGGTGCACCCAAATTAAAAAATTTGGCGCACCAGTGCACCCAAGGAAAAAGTTTGTCTGGAGCCCTGTGGCTCCTAGACGAAGGGGGATTTTACCCTCTGTTTTACACAGGCAAGACAGCGGCTTGGCATGCCAAGCCGCGACCGTACCGGCTTGGCATTATAAAAATGCCTAGTGACGCAGCGGATCATTTGATGGTGATTTAAGCCATCGACGACCTGGCTTTTTAAACTCAATCATTCCCAATAAACAAAAACTCATTAGCCAAAACGAAGTGATATGAAACCATCTAAACAAACAAATTCATCTTCATTCAATCGCAGCAGAGCTGAAAAGTCCCAGTTTGCTTACGTCTATGGAGAGGTCAAGGAGGTTGGCCATGCGCTTCATTGATATCCTGGTGTAGTACTTGGCCATTATTCTAATATTCTGTTGGGGAAAGGAACAGGAAATATTGAAGATCTCCATTTGGAATTTCATACATATTTTAAATGTATTTTTTCTATTAAAGCTTCAGGGCTTGTGAACAACATGTGTCTGTCACCAGTCAATCATATGGCAACCAGTGTAAAACGATGTCCTTGTAGGAGGTTACATGAACTCACATGCTCCACCACTCGGTTCTTCAGGTCCTTCCACCTCTTCTCGCCCTCCTCCAGGCTGCAGAAGACATCTGTGGCGGGGCTGTCGGGGGAGCCCTCCCTGAGCTCCTTGCCGTAGTCCTCCACCAGCGAGGCCCAGCGCATCAGCTCCAGGGTGGTGAACTGCTTCAGCAGGTCCCTGCAACACCGCCATCACAACACTCCACACGTCAATCACATGCATCATAGGGGACATTTCCACATGCAGATGAACCTGCATGTATATTGGTTGTGTAATCACATCCTCGCGCTTGTTTCAAACAATGCGCAAACCCTGAGAAAGCCAATCTTTTCCCGGTAAAGCCCAATTACATTTAGTTGCCTGTCAAAGGCATCATATGCGCCTGTCATATGCATACTGTTCCAATATGGACTCAAACGATGTACTGCCACTCTGCCTCTGCAGAGTATTACCCCCACGTTCACACTGTACACGTCCGTTGACGGATTTCATTGACTTTGCATGGGACGCTCTCGAAATGCATTGTGGGTCCGTCCGTTCTGTCGGCTCCGTTGCCTGTGTCAAAAAGATTTCAAACCTTTCAGGCAGCAACAGATCCGTCAGCCAATCAGATCGCGTCATGCAAATATACTACCGTTACGCTACTTGGACTCTGTCCAGTGAAATCGCCCTTTGTGATACAACCCGGGAAAACACTAGCCTGGTCCTACCAGACCATCGTACTTAATTTAATTTGTATAGAAGGTCTGGAACTGCCCAATTGACAAACGTTCACTCACTTGGAGGCAGGTGTCTGTTGAAGTTCTAAAATGATTGGATCTGCCAAGTGCCACTCTGGATCTGCCATAACCAATCGCAAAGCGTTTGATCGTGACGTATGTCATGCAACGGGACCGGCTCCATCACCACTAACTGAGCCAGCTGGAAAATCTAACTTTTCCCGAACAGGGTTGGGAGAAGGGCCACAACATCATGGCCACCAACAAAACTCAGCAAAGATTGTTCTTGCTCCAGCTTTAATATATTAAAGCTCGATATTCGGCAGCGATCCCACAACAGACCAAATAGCTTCTCTCATATCCTTCTCCATTGTCTTCCTGGTCTTCCTCTGTCTACAACTGAAACTGGCGCACGACCTCGACGTCATCATTCTCAGCCACTCCCTCTGTTCGCTGATTGGACCACCAAATATCTGGCTTCCAAGGAATCCATGAATATGAACCAGACCCAGACTGACTACTGAAGTGAAATGAAAATTGAGCGGAAGTAGGTAGGTGGACGGTGCCAGGCTAGGAAAACACATGGAAATGACATAAAGCCGGCCGGCAGTGGGGCATTAAAAAAGGCTACACATTCAATCCTATTTTTCTAGTTAAAAAATGTATACGTTGCGGGCTAGCATAGAAAAAATTACTTCCGAGATATGGTTAATGGAAGAATGGAAGAAGTCAGCATGCCCCTTTTGCTCGATAGAAAGAAGTAGGCATGCAAGAACTAGATTAGAACGCCTATATTAAAGTTTGAACAAACCCGAGTACATTCTCTATGGTAAAGAGAATGTCGGCAGTGATTTTTTCATGACTTCATTGAAACCTGTTTCATTAGATATAGTATAGCATTACATGCAGATATATACGCCCAGCACATTATAAACTTTAGCGAAAAATACCAAAGGCTCACCTATATAACTAGTCTAAAAAGGACTGCATTCAATTCATCTGGACAGCTGTAGATATATTTTACATTATTTAGCCCGATGAAAAACGCGTGTTTTGGCTTCTTCAATGTCCTGCCCCGCAAGGCGCTTACTGTCAATACAGAGGACAGAGGACATTTGCAGCGGCTGAAAGAGGACACAAACTTGAGTAAATGCTGTCTACCCCCGCACTTCAGATCATAAAGGAGGATCTGGTACCCATCTCTGGGCGAGCACCACAAGAGCCTGTTTTCGTGTGGTTAACGGCACGACAAAGAAAGCTCAGGGGTCTTTAAAACAGCATACCTGTATTTGGGAAGCTCTTCCAATTTCTTGTCGGTGTTGATTCTGTGCACGAGGTCCGACTGCTCGTTGTCATAAGGCGCTAGGATGACGTAGAGTACAACACTCTTCAGGGCCTGGTAAGAAATTAAAGTATGCTCAGAGAGGGACCTTAATGATGTGGTGTCGAGCACCAGTTATTCAACAAATTAACTATTGGGTACAATTGGAAGTAAAAAATGTAGAATCCCAAACCCAGTGCTACACTACCCATTGTGAGGGTCTTCCTTCAAAGATGCCTCATTGGGAGGGTTGTGTGAGCGCTACATACTGTAAAAGGTGTGTTTTCTACCTGCTGCCACTTGGCATTGTCCTCCAGAATGCAGGGAGTGTCGTAGATGGCCCGGAAGTGTTTACAGATGGACAGGTAGGATCCCTCGTGCTGGTCCACCTGAATCATCAGGTTGTAATACTTCAGCTTCAGCTCCTGGTAAACAAAGAGACCAAACAGTGACTAGGCAGTAGTAGACGGTCGTCTTTTGTATTCCCATTACGATATTTGTTTGTTTGCATTCATGAGTTTGCATCATCTGAACTTTGTAGTCATTGCTGCAAAAAGAGCAAGGGTAAGAATTTTAACAGAGACAGCCTTGTTCCTTCTGCTCTCCCGCAGCATCCCATAGTGGTTCACCGCTCAGAATTGAGCTGAAAGAAACTAACCATTTTCAGACAGATTTCCAACAGACCTGCCCCTCGTCAGGCCAATCCCAACCGTTTATCAGATATGGGGCTGAACAGAGGAGTTCCCTATGGGATTGCTGCCGCTGATGTGACGTTTCTTTGCCATGATTGAATGTAGTTCTGCCCAATTGCATCCCGAGCCATTTTCGTCAAGTGACCGTAAATAACCCCTTGGAATGGGAAGTGTTGCATGTTATGTAGTGCATCCTGTTTCATGCAGAGCGTTACCGTAAAGCTTCTGTACCAGTCATTAACTGGAGCCAGTAATGACGTAACATACCTCGGAGCCGTCTTCTTGGAAGAACTTGGTGTTTATCTTTTTGCTGATGATCTGGGTGCGGATGTAATCCTTGACCGCGATGCACAGCCTCATCTGCTCCAGGATGAACTCCACCTTCTCCTTCTTCTCCATAGAGCCGTAGGTCTCCACCTAGCCAGGGGACACGCAAGTTCAGACGAACAACAGGACACATGACGGAATGAAACTGGTCATTAGGTCAACTCTCCTTCACCAGATCCTTTAGACAACTCTAAACTACACGTTCTCCTCCAATTCTGGTTTACAGTGTTCTCTTCTTGCAACAACTCAACTCTAAATATAAAAATAGTATTTTTACGTATACCGGTAGATCCTTTCCATGATGTTAGAAAATAAATCAGAACCATTTACATTTACATTTAGGGCATTTAGCAGACGCTTTTATCCAAAGCGACTTACAATAAGTAAGTACATTTGTCATAAGGTTTCGATTACCATTCCCAATCATTGTCGTCGCCATTAGTTATTTTTACCAAAAATGGCGTTGAAATAGGGT